>NW_004955597.1:487872-504546 GCF_000276665.1 Chinchilla lanigera
GCGGGGCGGCCGGACGGGCGCGGTGACTCAGCCAGCGGGCCGGCGGGGCGGGGCGGCCGGACCTGCGGAGCTAGGATGAGTCGGCGAAACCCGGGCACCGCATCCGGGCTCTTCGGTCTGAGCGCAGGGAAAACAGCGCCGACGGCAGTGACCGTAGCACCTGGTGCGGACTGTGCAGGTCCCTCCAAACAATCTTGCAGGCGGGCAGGATTATTAGTCCCATTTTGCAGACGAGGAAACTGAGGCACAGAATTTTACGACACTTACCCGGTATCATGGAAGTGTCTGAGCCTGGATTCCAAACCAGTCCGCTCTAAACGCCACCTCCTCAACCCCTGCTGCTGGCTCCCTCGGTTCAGCAGCCAGTTCCTGTGTCCCAGCGTGCTGCCCTGAGGTCACACTGTGCCGTGGCAGTCGCAGCACCACTGGGAAGCAGGTTTGGTTCCTAAACCACGTGACCAAGGCAGGTCAGCCGAAGGTGAAGGTCAGGCCCTCTCCCAGCAGAGCTCAACAGCTAGGCAGGAAAGGGAGAGTGACGGAGTCTGGTTTGGGTGGTCCTCGCCTTACCAGGTCAGCCTGCGAAGCCAGAGGCGGCAGGGGTGGGCTGCGTTCAAGGCCAGGGCCCCACTCTCTGCCCCCATCTGTGAGACAGGGACTGCTGTTGCCTGTAAACCTCCAGTCTGCAGTTTTCCCATCTCGCTGCTGAAGGCCAAACGTTAGGATGCTGAGGCTATTGAGAATTTGACCTTGACCTTGCCCTTTCTACAGGTCCCAAACATAATCCCTGTGAACACCTAAATTACACTTTGTTTCAGAAAGAGGGCTGACTCCATACTCAGTCCTGGTATTACTGAGTTAGAGAATTTCATAAAGAGGGAAGCTGTCCTTTCCAAAACCACTTAGTCGATACCAGAGTGAGGCAGATGTGACTGTGGTTCTGGAGTGGGAAAATGAAACGCGGCTTCTTTCCTAAGCCATAAGCCACACTCACTGAGGCCCTGTCCCTGGGGTCAAACTCTTACTGTTGATACCTGAGGCCCCACTCACACTGATGACTGATTGGAGGTAGGTATATCCAACGTTAGTGAAGAGGCTATGGAATAAATGCCACCAAAGACCCCAGTTCTGCATATCTTGTGGTGTTGTCATCCTCAGGCTTGCCCCTCATGGTGCCAGTGTGGATGCTATAGTTGAAGCATCACATCACTGCATAACTGCATTCAGAAGAAGTTAGGATATCCCTTTGTGCTTCTTTTTTTAAGAGTAAAGAAATCTTTCCTTAGTTTCCTCCAACCCTTGCCCCACCAGGAACAAGAATTATATCATGTCCATGCCTAAACCAATCCTTAGCAAGAGGAGTAGAATTACTATAGTCGGCTTAGATTGATTGGTGCTCACCCTTGGACTCAGGAGGGGTTTCCTCCCTGACATGCGTGGATCTGAGCTCTGAACAGGACTGAGGCGGTTACAGCAGCCTTGTTCTCCTGTGAGAGCCTTCCTCTGCCACTCAGGACTGTGTGGTTGCGGGCCACTCCCTCCCTGACCAGGCATGGCCAATCAGCAATCCCATTGTTAGTCCGGCTCTTCCCTAAGGCAAGAGACCAGATGTAAGCCTCAGTTGGGAGGAGGTCAGCTGCCTCATCCGGGCCTCTTGCCTTTGTACACCTGGAGCCAGAAGCCAAAGCAACTCTTCTAGCTTGGATTCTCCGAAGGGTTCCCTAGGCAGGGACTTGGTGCAGGTGGCTACTTGGATGTTTTAGTTGTTAACTGCTGTGGATGAAATCACTCCAGAATGAGTGGCATCAAACAGCCATTTTACTATGTTTGCAGGTTCTGTGGGTCAGCAGATCAGGTGTCACAGTGGCTCACAGTGGGCATACTAGTCTTCTCTCCAGCGTCTAGGTTGTCAGTTGTGGGGTGACTTGCTAGCTGGGGCTAGACTCATCTGCAGGAGTCTTTCCACATCAGGTGGATGCTCCTGCCTGTGGCCTGGAGCCTCACTTTGGGCCAGTAGCCAGGACAGCTGCACACAATCTCCTAGGGTAGGGGCTCTTTGTAGCGTGGCCACTGCTTCTAGGAACAGGTGTCTTGAGGGGACCTAATAGGAGCTCCCTGGTCTTTTCCCAGCTGGGGTTGGAGGTCATACAGCATCTTTTCTGCAACATCCTATTTTTTTTTTTTTTTTTTTGGTTTTTTTGAGACAGAGTCTCACTATGCAGTTCAGGCTGGCCTTGAGCTCACTTTGTAGCCCAGGCTGGTCTCAAACTTGCAATGACCCTCCTGCCTCAGCCTCCTGAGTGCTGGGATTACAAGTGTGAGCCACCACGCCCAGCTCATGCAACATCCTATTTTTGGGAGCTGTCACAGCCCCCCTAGACACAAGGGAAGGAGACATACAGTAGGATTCAGCAAGGTCCTGAATGTAGGGTGGAAGGTGCTGTTGTGCCCATCCTTGGGAAATACATCTAGTGCAGGAGGTGACCCTAGGAAGTGCTGGGGAGGGAGTGTGCCACCAGGGCCTGATGAGGTTAACTTGGTGGGCAGGTTGGGCTCATTCCTGAAGGGGGCACTCTGGAGAATCATCATGTGTCCCCATTTGCCCCTCTAAGGGACAGGGCCTGGGTGTTAATGCACTGATTCCTGCCCCTCACTGGTTGAGAGGGTGTGAGGATGAGCTGCAGGCTGTGGCAGCCAGGAATGCTATGTGCCTTCTTCTGGAGCTTGATGGCCAGGTGGTCTCGAATGTACACTATGTGTGACCTTAAGATGTCACTGTGCTCTGAAGGATCACTTTGGGCCTGAGACCTAAGAAATGATTATAAAAATATTACACATTGACATCTTTTTCTCTTCAGTTAACTGGCAGGGCATACTACTTTGGTAGACTAATGTCTAGCCACCTTCCTAATACCGTCTGTCTTCCTGTTTTCTCATCTTTTTAATTTTTTTTTTTCTGGTACCAGGAATCGAACTCACGACCTTGTGCTTGCCAGGCAGGCTCTGTGCCGCTGAGCTAAATCACCAGCCCTTGTCTTCCTGTTTTCCTCTCCATTTTTCTCACTCCCCTCTATGGACCCCTGAACTCCTGCTTTTAATCCACTCAGAAAGTTTATCTCTTTCTTTTGTATCTTCTCTGGCTGCTGAGCCATCATCTCCTTGGGTCTTGAGGCAGCTTTGCACTTCTATTGCTTTTCCTCATAGGCACAAAATGACTGCCAGTGCCAACTGGAACAGCCTTCTTCTTTGCTCACATCAGGTAAAAGAGAGAGAATCTGTACTTTGCAATGATGACATTAAATCCTTTCTCCACTGAGTCTGTTTGGGCTGGCTTGAGTCATAATGAGATGTGGGATGACTCACATTCTCCAGGGATATGGCATGTACTCAGCTATGTATGTGTGGGTGTTTGAGCTGTCACTCACTGCCATGGCTGTGGCCAGAGGGGTGCAACCAGCCACGCTACCTCCTCCAAGCCACCGGGTGTGGGTTAAGTGATGGCAGATACCTGGGTGACTGTGAGGAGCTGTGTATGTCAAGTATTTCATTCCAGGAATGGGAAGCTGACTAATACAGCTATACTTCTGTACCTCATGTGTGTTTAAATTACATGCACATGAGGTGTGTGATTTTGGGCCAGCCACCTGTGTGTGCCTCAGTTTCCTAATCTGCAAAATGAGCATAACAATGTCACCTGATCTGTGGGGCTGTTGGAAGAATAGAAAGAGATGATGTTACAAGGTAAAGTAAATAAAGTCTTAGAATAGGGCAACACCTTGTAAGTGTGCTATAAATATTTGCTGCTTGATTACATTTTAAATTAATAACAGAGCTTGACTATCTCTCCACATCAGCACTTCTGGAATAGTCTCAAAGTATAGCCTCGGCTCCTCTTTGCCTGTGCCAGAAGGCCTAGGTGAATCAGCTTTATGAAAATAGGAGTGCTCAGCTACTCCCCTAAACTGTGAGCCTCAAGGAAAAGTGGATTTAGAGATTTTTTGCTGTGGCCTTCACTCAGCAGAGAGATTATATCTACATGACAGGAATGTGGCTGTCAGCAGGGGTGATGTTTGGCTTCCTGAAAAAGAAGCCTGTCAGGAGAGGCCTGATGCACCCTCCAGGATCCAGGAAATCCAGGGCTGCTCTGTGGTCACTATGGGCACCAGCCTTTTCTTTTTTTCCTGCTTCATCATTTTATTTTTTAATTTTTATTTATTTTTTGTTGTTATTTTTTGAGATAGGGTGTCATTATATAGTCCAAGCTGGTCTTGAGCTCACCATGTACCCTGGGCTGGCCTGGAACTGATGGCAATGCAGTCCTCCTGCCTCTGCCTCCTGAGTACGGCTTCATCATTTTTTTTTTTTTTTTTCTGGTACCGGGAATCGAACTCACGACCTTGCGCTTGCCAGGCAGGCGCTGTGCTGCTGAGCTAAATCCCCAGTCCCAGCTTCATCATTTTAAAGCAGGGTTCTTATTCTCTAGGTCACCTCCTGGCTGAAGACCACTGCTAAAGTGCTGGCCACCTTGTCCAAACCTCGAAGGAGGCAGAAACACGGAAAGGCAAAAAGGGCCTTTTCCTTTTTTGGGGGGGCGGGGCGGGAATGCTACCTCAGTTCTGTATAACACCTCCCCTTTGTCTGTCATTGACTAGAACTTGGTCGTGTGGTCATCCTGCTCAAGGGCAGCTAAGATACGAAGTCTTCATTCAGGGTGGCAAAATGCTCAGCTGAAATTAGAGTTCTTTTAAGGAAAGAGGGAATTGACATTAATAAGTGGCTAGCAGTCTGAGCCACAGCTCTCAAGTTACAGCTCTATGACTCACACAGAGGAAGAAAACTTTTTCTAACTTCTGTTCAGAGACCCACATCTGAACAAATCAGCTCCAACAAAGGCTTTTTTGGTTTTATTTTTATTTTTTTCCAGTATTGCAGATGGAACAGAGGGCCTCAACCCTTTCTAGTTGTTTTTTTTTTAAATTTTGACACAGGGTGTCACTAAGTTGCTAAACTGTCCAAGTTGAGCTCAGATTTTCAGCCCTCCTGCTTCAGCTTCCTAGAGTGCTGGGAATACAGGTATGTGCTACCATGCCCAGGTGAGAATTTTTTGTAAAGCATAATCCACCATTTTTTATTGTGATTTAAATGTATAGAGGTCATTAAAAAATATGATGACTGGTCACCTGCTATTGGCCAGGCACTATTCTAGACCCAGGGGATTTTTTTATTAGTATCTGGTTGCAATACATGATTTCATTTATCATGGGGAGATGGTACATGTACATAATGCATTTTAATTCTTTTTTCCCCTACGTCTCCCATCCCTCCCTGCTGTTGCCACCTCTTGGTTCCCAGGGGATTTAATGATGTACAGAAAGACACTATTAATTCTGTTAAATCTGGTGGGTCTGAGGTTTGGGGTCCCCAGACCCAGCCTCGCTGGGCTTGTCTTTCTCTCTGATGTAGGAAGAAAAAGAGGAGCCAGAGACCAGTGCAAAGCAAGCACTTTATTGGAGGCATTGCAAGAAGCAGTACCAACCACTCTGGGGGAGGAGTAGGGGCGCTCAGAACTGAGACACCACTGAATCTGGGACTTTGGGCCTGTTTTATGGGGTAGGCCCTGTCTCCACCCCCTCTGAGAGTCACTACTTCATTGGTTATCGGATTTGTTGCTAGGTTTGGTGCTGCTAGGTTTGGTGGGCTAATTAGGGGAATTTGAGGGCAGAAGTAACCCACTTAAAGAGGGGCTTATGCGGGACAGTGTAGCTGCACAGAAGAGGGGATCAAACCACAGACTCTCATCTCAGTATAACTACACAGAAGCAGGTCTCAAAACCACAGGCTGTCAGCTCGGATGCTTCCTGAGATGCAGAGGCTATTTCCTTTCTACTTCTTAAAGGGCTCCGTTCCCTAATCTAATCCTATCTAGTGATCCCAGCTGTCCCTACAATCCCTGCTTCATGAAGCTTACCCTCCAGTGGGAAAGACAGACAACAACGACAGAACTGCACCAAGTGGGGGGAGAGTGTGTGCTGAGTAGGCACCTGAGCAAGAGTCTCCATCTGTTTGGGTTTCTATCAAGGAATATCATAGACTGTGGGATCTAATCCCATAGATTATAACAGAATCAAATTATGTTATAAACAACATAATTGGATTTCTCACTGTTCTGGTGACTGGGTAGTCCCAGAGCAAAGTGCCTTTGTATCCCCCTTGCCTACAAACTCACATACTGAAATCCCAAGCTTCAGCGTGATGGTGGTGAAGGTAGGCCTTTGGGTTGTGATTCCATCTGGAGGTGGATTCCTCTTAAATGGGATTAGTGCTCTCATAAAAAGGCACCCCCACCTTCCACCATGTGAAGACACATTAAGAAGCTCTCTTCCACCGTGCGAAGACACATTGAGAAGACAACTATCTGTGAACCGGGGAGTGATCCCTTTCCACATGCTGAGAATCTGTGTTTGAGTCCAGCATTTTCCAGCTTCCAGAGCTCTGGGCAATGAATGTCTGCTACTTAAAACCGTGCTGTCTATGGCAGTTTGTTATAGTAACTAAAAAGGACAAAAACAGAAAAAGGTATGTGTAATGGGGGGTGTTGCTGTGATAAATACTGAAATGAAGAGGTGTCTTTGGGCGTGGGTAATGGGTAGAGGTTGGAAACCTTTGGAGGTGTGAGCTGTGAGTTGCCCACCCCCAGGGCCATCTAGGGTGGGTAGCAAATACCCATACCATACTTTTCTACTGAAAATATGTATTTTAGTATAATGGTAACTGGCTGTGTGTCTCAGTAGCTGTACTGGGGAAACACAGGAAGCAGTCTTTGTGTTTGCCCACTTAGTACAACAAATGTCAAGGTTTGTGCACACATGTCAGATGTGTAAATGGATGAGCTTTACCCATATTATGCACTGTATTTTCTTTTTGTATTTATAAATTTTAAATTACATGTTCTTTTGATTTTTCTTATAGAATTAGCCCAATTCAGTACAATGGCACATGAAAATCTGCTTTTCTAACTTTGGGAGGAGGTTGAAAGTGAGTCATCAGGTGACTCGGCTACCAATGACTTGGATCATGTAAGTCAAAGAAGCTGTGACAGTGAGATGGAACAAGATATGACAGAGAAGTACGGAATGAAGATCTTGATTCAGATGAGGAAGAAAATAATAATGTAAAATAAATATTTGACTAGTCAAAATACTACAAAATGGTCATATAAACTTGAATGATCCAAGTTAGAACTAGGTCAGAAAATGTTACTAGGTTCTTGCCAGGAGTGCAGCCTATTGGATGAAATGCCAACACTATGGTTGAGTGTTGGAAATTGTTTCTTTTTTTTTTGGAAATTGTTTCTAATAGATGATATGCTATATGATGTTTTGAAATATACTAATAATGAAATACAAGAAAATATTCTTATATGCATCAATAGTAATACTCAAAAATATATTTTTATCATGAGACCTCACTATCTGAACTAACAGCTTTTGTAGCAGAACTTTATCATTCCAAAGGATCAGAATCTAAGGGATTTATGCAGAAATGATAGATGTGGCACTGAGATTTTTTAGAACAATAATGACACTCAAGAGATTTGGTTTCCTTCAAAATTGCATATGTTTTGACAACAAAAAGACCCTCCAAGAAAGAAAAAAATCCAATAACTTGACTGCTCTTTGCTCATTTTTGAAAAGTTTTGTTTTATAATGTCAAGCAATTTGTACACTGTCTGAATACATGACAGTTGACCAAAAACTTACATCATTTTGTGGTTGTTGAAGCTTTTGGCAATATATGCAAATAAACCTTCTGAATATGGTATAAAAATATGTGCCCTGGTAGATGCAAAGATATTTTACACCATGAATTTAGAAATTTATCCTGGAACTCAGCCACCAGGTCTTTATTCCTGTAGTAATAAACTGGCTGACTTTGTGAACAGACTTGTTGCACTTATTTCAACAAGTAACCCAAGTGTCACATTTGACAGTTGGTCCACTAGTTACCCATTGATGTTACATTGGCTAAAAGAAGGCCAGGTGGCCATCACAGAATATATTCGGAAGAACAAACCTGAGACTCTTTATAAAATGTTGCAAGTTCACAATGGAGAAATGTATAGTACAATCTTCAGATTTCAGAACTACTTAACATTGGCCTCTCCTAGATGGTGAAGAAAAACAAAATAGTACTGATACTGTCAACATTATACCATGATGATAAGATTAATAGTGAAGCTGGGCATGATGGCATATGCCTGTAATCCCAGCACTTGGGAGGCTGAGGCGGGAGGATCTTGTGTGTTCAAGGTCAGCCTGTGCTATATAGTGAGTTTCAGGCTGACCTGGACTACATGCTGAGACCCTGTCTCAAAAAAAAAAAAAAAAAAAGCTAGTGAATTCTCAACACAAATGAAGCCAGAAATGGTCACATTTTACTACAAAATGAAAAGTGGAGTAGATGTTGACAGGTTATGCAGCAACTATGAGTGTCACTTGAAACACAGTGTTGGCCAATGGTTGTTTTACTCAATCTTAAACATGTTGGGCATGAATAATATCATACTTTACAGAGAAAATAACAAGCACAAAATATCATGGAGAAATTTCTTAGAGTATTCGGACTGGAATTGATAAATGACCAATTACAACAGTGGAAGCACAGTATGTATCTGCCCAAAGAACTCCTCAAAAGAATTCTGGAGCAGACTGGTAAACAGATTGGTGAAACATCACAAGAACCTCCTACGAAAACAGGCAGACCAGCCAGTTGTCAAGTATGTCCTACCAAAGACAGGAAAACAAAACATATATGCTGTCCATGTAAGCAATATTTGTGTATGGAACATGCTGTTCTTATGTGTGAAAACTGCCTTAGGTGTGATAATTGAAGTAAAGATTATTTTTGTGGTAGAGTTTTATTTGTATTTTCATTGTAGTTCACAGAGGAATTTATTTCTGTTGTTACTTTTTTAGATCTTATATACATGTAAACAGTTGATGTTGAAAATGTTGACATTTATTCTACACATTCATTACATGTTAAAATTTAATATTTTATTTTATTGATATTTCATTTTCCTGTTAAGTACACATTGTTTAACAAAACTCACAAAATTAAAAATTCATCAATAGAAATACTCCTTAAAAAAGTGGGCATTATACACCCCCCATAATGTGCTTGTCAAAAAATTTACCATGATGTCCCTAGGTAATTCTGGCAAGGGCTTAGAGAAAGAGAAGGAGAACTTATTTCTCACAGTTCTGGAGGCTAGAAGCACATTCAGTGTCTGGTAATTCCTGCTTCCTGGTTCACAGACAGCTGTCCTCTCTCTGTGTCCTCACATGGTGCAAGGAGCAAGGGAACCCTCCAGTTTCAGTACTGGGGATTGAACCTTCTCCTCTTCCTTTAGAGGAAGCTGCAGTCTTCTTAGAAGGTCTCTAAGTAATCTGGATCACGATGGAAATAGGGGCTGAAAAACATTCTGATGAGGTCTTAGATGAAAATGAGGGACATGTGTTAGGGTTTAGATCTAAAATGTCCCTGAAAAGTCTTGTTTTCAGAGGTGGGGCTTTTGAAAGATGAGTGGATCATGGGGGTGATATATTCATCGGGGGATCAGTCCATTGATGAATTCACTGCAGAATGTGCCCCTGGAAGGTGAAGCCTGTTAGGAGGAGGTGGGTCGCTGGGAAGACTGTGTTCTTGTCCCCAGCCCCTCCCTTTCTCTGCTTCCTAGCTGCCATGGGTTGAGCAGCTTTCCCTCACTGTGCCCTTCTGCCATACTGTTTCTGCCTGGGAGCCAGCAGACAATGAATGGGCTAAACCCTCTGAAACCGTGAACCAAAGTAAACCTGTCCTCTTGAAGTTGTGAGTGTCAAGTATTTTGTCCCAGCTATGGGAAACTGACTAATACAACATGTTTTTGGACAATGACAAAAGCCTATCCTTGTTATGAAATAGCAGTTAGACTTCTCAAAGGTTATAGGATGGACTGTAGAGCTATTCAGCTGAGAATGCAAGCCATTCTTCAAGACAAGGGATGGATGACTCTGAAGGTAGAGACCACCAAGGCCACCTGATTTGCTCCATGAGTGGAGACCGTTGCTTTGCTTGCAAGGGGCCAGGCCACCCCTGCCCAGATCACTAGGATGGGTTTTCCCAGGGCCCTGAGGCACAGCCCTGCTGGACAGAGCTGTAGGCAAGACTGGAGAGTGGAACTGTTGTCCTAGTGGATCCAAAAGACTGGCCCAGTGGCCTGATGGGCAGAGCATTAAGCCAAGGAGTATTTTTCTTCTCCTTCCCTTTGGTTTCTTTTTTTTTTTTATTATTTTTTTATTTTTTTATTGTTTTTTGGTTTTTCTCCGGTACCGGGAACCGAACTCACGACCTTGCGCTTGCCAGGCAGGTGCTTTGCCGCTGAGCTAAATCCCCAGCCCCTCCCTTTGGTTTCTTTTCTTTTCCCCTTTCCTTCCCTTCCTTTTCCTTTTCCTTTCTTCCCACCCTTTCTCCCCTCCCCCCATTTCTTTCTTTCTGTCCCCACTAGGGACTGTGCTATATGCCCAGTACTTTTTATTGTTTATTTGAGTGTCTAAGTTGCCCAGGCTGATCTGAAACTCTTGAATAGCTGGGTTTGCAGGTGTGCACTACCACATCTGACCAAAAAGGATTATTCTTGAGTCTTAAAATCTCATGGAGTTTGCCTTGTAGCTTGGGCCTACTTGGCATCTGATGTCCCTTCTTTTCTTCCTGTCTCTCCCTTTTGAAAGGGGATTTTGTCCTGGGCCTGCCCCATTATTGGGTTTTGGAGGCAAATAGCTTGTTTTATTATATAGATTTATAGATGAAGAAGATCTTGAGTCTTACCCATATCTGATTTAGAGACTATTTAGATGAAACTTTGTTTTTTTTTTTTTTAATGGTATTGGGGAATAGAACTCAGGGACTTGCGTTTGCCAGGCAGGCGCTTATGCCACTGAGCTGTATCCCCAGCTAGATGAGACTTTGGATTTGAGACTTCAGAATGGATGCTGGAATGAGTTAAGACTTTTGGGTTGAAGAGAATGTAATGAATGTATTTTCCACATGAGAAGGATGTGAATTTGGGAGTGGTAGAGGCAGAATGTCATAGACAGAGGATAACTTTGTCTCTCTCCAAACTTCATAGGTTGAAATCTTAATCCTCAGTGTGATGGTGTTAAGAGTGGACTCTTTGGGGGGCTGGCGATTTAGCTCAGCGGCAAAGCTCCTGCCTGGCAAGCGCAAGGTCGTGAGTTCGGTTCCTGGTACCAGAGAAAAACAAAAAAACAAACAAACAAAAAAAAAAGAGTGGACCCTTTGGGAAAGGAATAGGTGATGTGGGCAGAGCTCTCCTGAATGGAATTAATGTCATAATGGAAGAATCCCTGGGGTCTGGGGATGTAGCTCAGTGGTAGAGCACTTGCCCAGCAGGGCCTCAGGTTCAATCCCCAGTACTGAAACTGGAGGGTTCCCTTGCTCCTTGCACCATGTGAGGACACAGAGAGAGGACAGCTGTCTGTGAACCAGGAAGCAGGAATTACCAGACACTGAATGTGCTTCTAGCCTCCAGAACTGTGAGAAATAAGTTTCTGTTGTTTATTAGCCACCCAGGCTAACGTAGTTTGTTAGAGCAACCCAAACGGACTGAGACATGCTCAAATCTTGAAAAGACCCCTGTGTCTGCCATGGGCTGAGGAAAGGAGGTGGAGGAGATTGGTCCCAGGAGGTTAGGGCAGAGCTGGTCCCACGGTACAGGTGAAAGATGGTGATGGTTGTTGACAACATGAAGCCTGAAAAGAAGGAGGGGGTGAGTGACCAAACATGGTGATGGATTGGGTGGTAGGGCAGGGAGAAGTGACTTCGGAGCTTGGTGTCTGTAGGAATGGGTGGGTACTGGTGCCACACATGGAGGGAGGAAATCCTGAAAGAGAATCTGGTCACAGGTTCAGACACAGGTTGAACCCTGGTGCTTTAAGGTGTCTGAGTTGGGGAGGCCTTCGGACAGACAGGGGCGTGTAGTTCAGAGGGGAGGTAGGAGTTATGTAAACCCCTGAGTCATCTATGTGGGTGGAAAGTGAAGCCGTTGGTGGAAGAGATTGCTGGAGGACAGCACGCCGAATGGGACATGAGTTCCTTCCCTGGTATCGAAGGTGAGCCGGTGAAGTTGCTGGGTACAGCAGTAGGACAGGTAAGAGGAGGACCAAACAGTGATGGACAGAGGACTTGAAGGCCTTTGAAGGCCTTGTGAAGGGCAGTTGCTCTGCTTTGGGCTGTAGGTAGCAGGACCTGATTCAGCTGATTTAATAAAGACACTCGTGTCACCAACCATGAAATTTCAGGGTGATTTTTTTTCACTGGCTCCTGATGTCACCAAGGACACAGGCTTTTTCTGTGTCCTTACTTTGCCATTCACAGTGTGGGCTCCTTGCTAAAGCTGGTTCCTTTATTTTTTATTTTATTTTATTTTTTGCCTTTTTGAGACAGGGTCTTGCTATGCAGTTCAGGCTGGCTTTGAGCTCACTTTGTAGCCCAGGCTGGTCTCACACTCGCAATGATCCTCCTGCCTCAGCCTCTTGAATGCTGGGATTAAATGCGTGCGCCACCATGCCCAGCTGAAGTTGATTCCTTTTGTGGTCACAGGATGGCATGATTCCCTGTTCATGTTTTAGGGGAAAAGAGCCTGGACCACCTTCTCCCAGGATGGAGGAAACAGCAAGGCTTTCCATAAGCTTCAAGAACCCCCTCCTTCAGTCTCATTGACTGGGGTTGGCTCTGAACTGGAGGTGGGGGTTGGTGCTGTTACACCAGTCCAGACCACCCCTTCAGCAGGTGCCCAGATTCCATGGCTGCTCATCAAGGAGGGCGGTATGGACACTGGGCACCTATTTCTGGGTTAGGGTTAGAGTTAGGGTTAGTGCTGGTGCCATGGGATGATGTAGCTGATGGCACCAGCATATACCCTGACTCCTGGAGGGTGCCCTCTGTACTGCATGATTGGAGAGTTACAGATGCCTTTTCTCAGGTTTCCTCATAGCAATCGCACAGTGAATTAAGTTCCGCCAGTCAGCCACATCTCCTTGGGATCTGGATAGCAGAAGTGGTGGGGGCCATCTTCCTCCTGCTTTTGACTCCTGCTGTCAAGACAGAGGTGCCAGCTTCTCTACAGCAGAGCTCTGACACTGAGCCACCTCTCATCTGTTCCCTGCACCTGAAATGGGTATAATGGGGGCCAGAGCAAGTCAGGACGGCGTGTAGCCCTAGGGGCTGTGTGTGGAATGTTAAAGAATGCGACAGGTGCCTGTGCCCTCAGGACCCCATTAGAGACTTGGGAGCAGGGGTGCTCACAGCTGCAGTCATTGTTGGAAACACCTAGAACACTGCTCAGGATGCAGCCACCTGCCCAGGGGTGTGTGAAAGGAAAAGCAGACAGGCACCAGGGAGAAGGGTTAAAAACTGAGGGCACTGCCTACCAAGGGAGGAAGCCCACAGGAAGGTGCCAGGGGCGGAGGGGTTGCACCCTACAGAACCCCCTACCCTGTCTGGCATCTACCCCTGAAAACATGCAAGCCCCACTTCTTAATGGGTCTGTGTTGGGGTTGGAGATTAGTGGCCAGGGCTCTTGATCTCCAGTGAAGGATTTAGTACTGCAAGGATGGATCTGTAGTTTGCAAGACCACAAAAGGAGCCAGCAGGAGGGTGGACTGGTTGTCAAATGTCTTCCTGAACATGTCTAGTGACAGGTAGCACACAAGCTCAAGAGGCAGCCTGCTGAGCCAAAGCCAGCCTTGGGCAAGCTTGTGTTTGTTTCATGCATGAACAGCTGGAGATGGCCGGAAGGTGGGCAGAGCAGAGAGAATGGAGTGAGCAGGACACAGGGCTGATGAATTGACTGTTGGTGAATAAATGTGGCTCACTATTGCATGAGTTTGGCAGGTGTGCTTAATTTGAATTGCAGGTTTTTTTTTTTTTTTTGAGACAGGATCTTGCTATGTAGTTCAGGCTGGCCTTGAACTCACTATGTAGCTAGGCTGGCCTCAAACTCACAGTGATCTTCCTGCCTCAGCCTCCTGAGAGTTGGGATTACAGGCTGAATTGTAGCTCTTTAAGGCAAGACATACTCCCAGTTAATCACAGGCTCCACTATTCCCTAATGCTTTAAAGTACTTGACTTCATTTACTTATGTTATTAATCTGGCTCTTGAACACTTACTTGAGGAATACCCAGGATTTAGGACCCCTGGTACGGTGGGGGATGCTTAGGGACCCTAGTGGCCACTGCAGGCTTCTCATGTGACAGAGGGAAATGGAGTGGAAGCATCTAGATGTTCCTCAGAGCCCTCCCCTTCTTCACACCCCATCCCCATTCACCAGGACTAGAGGCGCTGCTGAGTGGCCAAAGTCCCTTTAATATCCCTGAATTGCGATACAATAATACTGCTGAAGGTGAGGAAGGGATGGGGACGGGGGTGAGCTGGGGGAAGAGGAGACAGGGGGAGCGCCAAGCGCTCGTACAAAATATGGCCAAAAGGCTTAGCATGCATGGAAAATTATTGCTGTCAGAAGTTCCTATTTACAGGGTCGACACCCTCCATAATTGCTTCCACGACCCCTCTCTCCCACCACCCCTGCAGCCTCCCTTTGCGGTGGGCCCAGCGCTGGACCAAGCAAGCTCTACTCACTCCTCTGAAACCCTCAGAAGGACCCCTGCTGCAGGGATTCCCCCACCTCCACCCTCTCCGGTGGCTAGGGGAGGGGAAGAGGGTCAGAGAGACCAGGACTCCGCCGCCCGAGGACTGGGCGCCCAGTGCTGGGGGCAGAGGTGTGTGCTTAAAGCAGAGGGGCCGGGCGTGCACGTGGAGGTGTGTGCTTCGGTCCTCGCCCGGGTGTGCAGAAGCGCGGCGGAGGAGGTAGTGGCGGCCAACGGGCGGGTGGCTTGCAGCCCGGCCCCTCTGCCCGGACAGTTGCATAGACGTGGCCAGGAGAGAGCGATGCTCCCAGGGAGCGGGTCAGAGGCCCCAGCGGGGTCCGGGGCTCAGTCGGTCCCGGAACCCGGGGTCCCTCAGGAAGGGGAAGAAATAAGAAAGGAGGAGGCTCCTATCTCCAAACTCCCTGGAGCAGGAGCAGAGGGCTCAGGAGGGTGGGGACCTGCCCCACTACAGGACCTCCTGGTGGCCCCTCCCTGTCCGTTCTCAGGGCCCCTTCTGCACCGAGCGCTGACGAGGGTGGGGCTTCTCCCGAGACCGAAAAAGTGGAGAGGGGCAGCTCACTATGGCCATTGCTGCCCCTCTCCTTGCCTGGCTCCCTGACCTCCCAGTCCAGCTGGGGAAGCCAGACTGTCCCTGGGTGAGGCCAAGAGATTAAACAGAAAAATAAACAGATAAATAAATAAATACACAAATAAATAATGGAAGGGGCCTAGCTGGATAAGGGAACAGGCCTTGCTGAGTTGCTCCAGGCCTCCCCTCAGCAAATAAGGAGGAGTACCTGTAGTCCTGGGAACGGGAAAGTGCTCAGAGAACCTGGGGAGGCGGCGGCGGCAGGCTGAGAGCCCAGGGAAGGGCTGTCCTGGGCTGAGGGGGTGACAATGGGGGTCAGGGCCCTGAACTGCCCCTCAGGTCTGCTCTAGGTCAGGTAAACTCAGAGGGTGCTAGAGCGCTGAGGGGACCTGGAGAGAGCAGGGAGTGGGAATGGGTGATGAGGCCCTCAAAGCAGAAGCGGGTGAGACCTGGGATGGGCTGGTGAAGCTGGACCGAGGGTCCGGGCATGGAGGGCCTGTGTACAGACTGGGGCCTGCTAAGAACTGAGCCTCAGCAGAGCAGCCTGAGGGAAGGCCTGCGCCTGGCAGTTCTCAGGGCCTGCATCCAAGTGGACAGGGAAACTGAGGCAGACATGGGCTTTGAGGGTTAAGTTTGGATCTCAGGCAGGGCCCTAATAGAAGAATGGTCAGAGGCTCCACTGAGAAGTGAGAAGGATGGTCTGAAGGTTAGGAGGGCCGGGCAGGATCTGGGCGGGGCCCCTGGAGGGAAAGGTGCGGACCTGGTGCCTGAGTTGGGAGCCTTGAAGGCGTGGACTGGGGGTAAAGGTCCGAGCGGTAGCTGGGAAGGACGACCTAGGTGGAATGTGCAGGAGGGCGGGAAGACAGTGCCGGAAGTTATGGGTCAAGGGGCTGCAGAGTAAAGTTGGGGGGCTAGGAGGGGGCGTCCCCGCGGGCAGGGAAACGCAGCTGGGGGCTGGAGAGGGCGCTGCAGGCGCAGGCGGGACGGCGGGGGCTCAGCTGGTCGGGCCAGCGTGGGGCGGCGGGGGCGGCTCGGCGCCCTTGACGCAGGCGGCCTCGCAGTGCTTGTGGAGGTAGGACTTGAGCGCGAAGCTCTTGTCGCACTGGCGGCAGCGGTAGTGCTTGAAGGCCGAGTGCGTCTGCATGTGCGCGCGCAGGTTGGAGCGGTCGGCGAAAGCCTTGCCGCAGTGCGCGCAGCCGAAGGGCTTCTCGCCGGTGTGCGAGCGCATGTGGCCCTGCAGCAGCCAGGGCCGCGAGAAGGCCTTGCCGCACACGCCGCACTTGTGGCGCAGGTTGTGCGTGAGCACGTGCATGGCGAGCGCGGGCATGGACACGTACGCCTTGCCGCACGTCGGGCACTTGCGCGCCAGCTGGCTGTCCAG
>NW_004955597.1:504745-516091 GCF_000276665.1 Chinchilla lanigera
GCGCCCGTCCGAGATGAAGAAGGCGTCCATGGAGTAGCTGTCGGTCACCGCCGCCTCCCCGCGGAAGAAGCGCGCCGACAGGCTGGACTGCGGGCTCTCGGGGTCGCTGTACTCCTCTGATGCCGCCGGCCGGTACGCGGGCTCGGCGGGCGCCAGCTCCAGGCCGGGCTTCTGGTCCGCATCGTAGCTGTTTGGGGGCAGGCAGTGCGGGACATAACCTGCAGGGGCGAGAAGGGTCGGTGTCGAGGGGGCGCCCCCATGTCCTGCCCGCAAGTGGTCTTGGGAAATGATGGCATGTAAGACAGTGGGCCCCCGGTCACCTCAGTTCTTGGGTCAGACTGCCGGTACCAAATCCTTCCTACATAGGTCAAAATACAAATAACCGTGGAGCACCGGGTCGGTACTATTGATTTCTTTTTCTCTTCTTTCCTCTTTTTGAGGTGGGTCTCAGGTATTTCAAGACTGACTTGAACTTTTGTGTAGCCCAGGCTGGGCTTGAACTCGCTGTCCTGCTGCTGAAGTCTCTTGAGTGCTGGGTTACAGGCCTGTGCCACCACACCGTTCTATTGGCTTTGCGTTCAGTATCTTAAATGTCACAACCATACCGAGAAGGTATTATTACTGTCCCCACTTTGCAGGTGGCGGAAGTGAGGTGTAGATGAAGTCAGGCTAAGTTTACAATAGTGAATGGAGGAGCTAAAATTCAAACCTTGGTGGTTTGATGCCACAGCCCATCCTCTATTTTTTCCCAAGAATATTCCGCTTTTTCCGTCCTATAGCTTCTATAGATCTCAGTTTTCTTACCTAGGAAATAGAGCTTGTGGCTAGGTGTGGTAGCAAGCACTACATTCCTGGCTAGTCCAATAAGTCGAAGTAAGAGGATGGTTTGAGTCAGGAATTCGAGACCAGCCGGGGTAACATAGTGAGACCCTGGCCCCACTCACAAAAAAACAACAAAAAAATTAAATGTGGAGCTTAGACGCACCCTTCTAGGATCACTGGAAGGCCTAGGCAGATCGATGGTAATACAGACATGCAGTATTATGCTCTTAGTGTATGCCAGGCTCTGCCTCAGTACTTTACATGTTAACTCATTTAATCATCACAGGAAGTAGGCACTGTTATAATCCCCATTTTACACGTAAGGAAATTGAGAGAGTGAACAATAATTGCTATATAAATGTTAGCTATTATAATTATGCCTTTTACTTGCTTGAAAAAGTGACTTCACTGACAATGATTAGATTGTCTGCCTGCCCCTGCACTTTGAGCTCCCCAGGGCTGGCTCTGTGTGCCCAGCCTGGGCCTGGCTTCCGGGAGGTCTGTAATGAGTACATGTTGCACAAATGAATCCAAATCGCTGCTCAGCCCCACTTGCCCCCAGCGTTGCTGGAGGACTTCAGAGGGGTCACGTGTGTGGTGTGTGGTAGCGCCCAGGCCTGCCTCCCCCTTCCCCCAGTCCCGCTGGTTGGAGTTGGAGGAGAATCTGTGGTGATGTGAGTGCGTGGTGGGTGAGCAGCCTGGGGCTCCCCCAAGGCTCCTGGAGGCTCCCTTAGGGGCTCCTGGAGGCCAGGGGCCACTGGGATTTGTCTCTGCCTACTGTGGCCTTGTCTGGTCCTAGCACTTTTCCTGGGGATGTTGTGGGCTGGGCTCCCAGGAGAGTTGGTGGCAGAACTTCATCAAACATCGTCGTGGCACTTCATTCTGGAGAACAATAGCAGTGAAGCCCCTTTCTTGGAGTGCACAGCTGAGTGCACTCACATTTGAGTAGCAAATCACATTTGACTTTCTCCACCTGACCCCCGAGGCCTGTAGATCCCTGTAGATCCCTGTGAACCCCCCAGTGAAGTGAGCAGGTGGAGGAGGGCTCTGAAAGCTGGAAGGAGGATTCCACGACATTTGGACTTAGGCTGGGTGCTCTGGTCAGCTTCGGTCTCTCCAGCACTTGGGTGACAGCCTCGGGCCTGTGCTCTGGCATTTGGGATGGGCACTGTCCTGGCGTGGAAGGCGAGGGTGAGCCCTCTTTCTTTCTCTGTTTTTCAGCAGTCAGCATAGTAGGGATTGTGGGGATGGGTGATTTAGTAGTGAGGGGCTCTGTGGCTGGAGGCAGGGGAGGACACTAGTGGTGGCAGTTTGCAAATCCGAGGGGGAGGGTGTGCCCACCCCAACTCCCCTTACTCTGCCTTTGGCTTGGAGGTGCCCCACCTCCCATGCCAGGACTGGCCTGGTGGTCATGTTCCAAAAGTTTCAGGCAGTGTTGCTTTGGACTGAGTTAAGTACTGGGTGGGCCCTCCTGGGCCCCTCTCTGATTGTAATTAATGATGATGATGATAATAGCTACATTTATTGAGCACTTACTGTGCGCCAGGCTCAGCTGAGTGCTTCACTTCCATTCTCTTCCAGTGTCACCACAAATCCTCTTATTACAGGTCAGGAAACTGAGGTACAGAGTAGTGAGGGGACTTGTTCTGGGGATGGAGCATGGATTAGAGCCCACTGCATGTCTCCTCTTATTCCCTGTACCTGGGAGGTCCCTGAGGAAGGAGCTGTGGCCAGGCTGCCAGCTCCCATCTGTACGACCCCAGCCAGTGGGTGCTCGGCAAGTCCTGTGGGATGGGTGATAGTGATTTGCAGGGCAGCCTCGTGTGCCAGCCCAGGAGCATCTGTGACAATGGTCCTGTCTACCAGCCCCTGGGACAGTGTGTACCTCATATGGCCTGGGCTGTGGAAAGCAGAGAACAACTGAGCTCCCTGGCACAGATTCTACTGGGATGACCCTGGGAAAATTGTTTATCTTTCTATGCCTTGCATCCTTTTTCTGGAAGTGAAGCTAGTATGGGAGCCACTTGGAGGAGATAACAATCATATGTCTAGGGATCTGCATGTTCTGTCATTAAAGAAAATGATAGATTAGTTGAAAACGCAACTTCGGTTGGTGCCAGACTGCCTGACCTGAGTTCCAGCTTTACCATTCCTTGCTGTGTAACCTTGGAAAACTCTGTGACTTGTCTGTGCCTCTCGAGTTTTGGTAAGGAGCCACCAGGGAACAAACAATAAACAACTAATAACCAGTGCTTGCAGGGCCCCAATCCGTCAGGCAGCGTTTGAAGGGTTTTGCACACACAGATACATTCTATCCTCAGGATTGTACCATTTTACAGATGAGGTCACCAAGCCCAAGAAGTTAGGTAACATGCCTCAGGTGGGCAGTGATAAGTCAGAGGCAGGCTTCCAGCCCAAGCCTGGCGGCTTGTAAATCTGCTGTATGTATTGGCTGCTAGGAGTGATGATAACAGTCTTCCCAGGTGGGTTTCCCCAGGCAGCAATTCGTTGCGTCTGCCCTGACATTGTTTGCTGCTTCTTTCTGGGCTCTTTCCTCACCCAAGTGTGTACTTCCCTGCTTTTCAGATGGGAAAACTTCATGCAGAGCAGGAGTTCCGAAAACAGAGCAGCTCTTGCCCAGATGCATGATCTGATGGTGGCGCCCTTTGCTGGTGGCCAGCAGCCCTGCAGCACCTTACTCCTGACGCTGGTGGCTCTTTCTGTAAAGGTAGGGGTGCCTCAAACAAGGGCTGCTCGTTTGCGTAGGGATACATGAAGAACTGCCTTCAGGGTAGGCATCTGTGGGCCCTCTGATGCCCAGTGGCTGTGGAGTTCCAGATGGTTGGGGAGCACAGAAGTTTGTATGGTCATATCAGAAGAAAGTGGCTCTAATTTGCTTTGTGACCTTGACCAACTTGCTTGATCTCTCTGGCTTCCATATGTACAGGAGTAAGGCTGACCAGGATGCTATGAAGAATCTTTCTGCATCATGGCTGAGTCAGTCCCTCCAAGATCCCTCCTCCCACTCTACTCCATTCTCGTCAGATTCACAGACTTCTCCCTGTGTGACCTTGGGCAGGTTACCCGACCTCCGCTTGGCACATCTGGATAAGGGAGTTCATAATAGGATTGTATGAATTGATGCGTGTGAAGTGCTTAGTGCAGCCCCAGGCACATAGTTACTCTCACAATTTTTATTGGCATTGTTATTATTCCTATATTTTCTGGTGATATCCTAATCTGTCAGAAAATAGGGGATATGCACAGGTGTCTCATCTTGCTGTGACCTTGACAACTCCTCTCACCTCTCTGGGCCTCAACTCTGGGAATTCCTTTGGGACACTATAAACCATGCTGTCACCCTGTGCATGGAACCCAGATAGGTGTTGGGTATCTCTGGCTGACACATTGAGACAGGTCTCTTTTGTTTGGGTTTCCATAGAGACATGGGAAGCTGGAACCCAGAGAGAAGAGGCCTAGCTTGCACCTGGCCCTGGTCCACAGACCCTAGCTGTGTGACCCAGGCAAGTCCTACCACCACTCTAGGATGAAATACACCTATTGAGGTATGGGGAAACAGGCTTGCCTCTGTCATGTAGGACTATGGAGAGGGCAGTGTACACATGTCACTTGAGAATGACTGACTTTTCCTGTCCAAGAGCCTTGACAGAAGGTTCAGAATCCATTTTTTAAAAATTCTGCTGCCAAAGGAGTGGTAGATGAGGATATTTATGAGAAACTTAGGTGCTGGTTCTCTGCAGACTCTGTCCCCACCTGTCTGACCCCTGGGATGAGTGGGCCTTGTAACAAACCCTACCATGACTACCAGCCTTCCACCCACACAGCCCTCTCTGGGAGCCAGGGACACGTTCCTGAGGTCCAGAGAGGGAGAGGACTTTCCTATGGCCACAGGAGGGAACTCAGGTTTGAACCTGCCCAGGCCTGTGTTCAACCCCAAGCCCCTGAGAGGGCATGGAGGCCTGCTGGGGAATGAAGGGCCTCACCCAGTTGGGAGCTCTGTGGGTTTCCTCGAACACCACCATGCACTTGGCCTGTGTCTTATGGCGTTGGGAATGTGAGGGTAGGGAAAGCTGTTCTAGAAAATTCTCCAGTATGCTTTACATTTTTATAAATAATACTCAATAGTAATGACGGACACTTAGTGAATTCTTACTGTGTCCCAGCTAAGCACTAGATAGCAGAGCTCAAGTCTAAGGTCATGTCCTCTTGTGCTCTACTACAGAAGCTGAGGTCCACGGAGGGGCCCTGACCCCTCACAGGTCATGGAACAAGTTCTTGTTGGAGCCAGAGTAGACTCCTTTTCTTAATGGAGCCAGTCCACAGGCCTTTCCCCGGTGTTTCCAGACTCTCTAGGTTCTAAGCTGCCTTCAGGGAATTTGTAGCCCCAGTCCCACCCCTTGTCCTAAAATAGGCAGGAAAGGAGAGGGGCCCAGTGGGGACCAGTTCCCTGGGCAGCTGTTTCTTGAGGGACCTTGAGGCTGCTAGGTGGTGGGGGCTGCAAGGGCTGCTGCATGGGTATATTTAGAGCGGCTGCTTGCTGTGCCAGGGCCTCGGGCCTCGAGAATCAGCTCCAGCCAGCTGAGCAGAAAGCCAGGTCTGTCAGCAGCAAAGCAGGATAAAAATAGTTTCTCCTGTCTGCTTGCAGAGCTGGGCAAAAGGGGCTGGGTACCTCCCCCTCCCCTTATTATAGCATCTTTGTTAGTGATTCCCTGGGCACTGGACCAGAAACGACACCCACCTCCTTGGAAGGCCTGGCAGCTGGTACATCTGCCCACGGGGGAGAGGGGGGTCCCTGAGTCCAGGGAAGCCAGGGACACGTGAGGTCTGGCCCAGCGTGACCAGGACTGTAGGGTGGGGGCTGATGTCCACTGACCCAGGCAGAGGGAGCTTCTAGAGCATTCCAGGGCCTCTGCCCACCCCCTTACCTCCTGGAATCCCCCATATTCTGGTCTTTCCTGACTGGCCCCATTCCTATGGTCCATAGGGAGGTCCAAGCTCTACAGAAATCGACAGGAAAGAGTTTTCAAGGGATTGTGGAGATAGGAGAGAGTGGCTCATGGCCTCAATTCCCCAGGCCTGTGGGGAGAAGCAGCCTCTTGTACCCTCAGGGGTGCATCCCCAGGGGCCTTCTGGGCCTATGTTTGAAGACAGATGTGTAGCACAGTGCCCACCCATCTCCAGTCCCCTGCTTTCTGCCCTGGGAGGGTGTGAGCAGAGCCCCATTCCACATCCCTCCTTACCCACAGGCTAACAGTGGATAGGTCACTCCAGGGGAGGCCTCCACTGGGAAGGAAGCCAGGACGTCTGAAAATCCCATCTCTGCCAGCAGCATCTCCCCCTCCTCCCAGGGGGCTCAGGTGCCCTTAGTGCCACCGCTTAGGACACAGCAGTCCTCCCAGACCTCGTGCCTTCTGCCCCTGACAGCCTTGGGTCTGTGTACCTGGCTGGCTGACTTAAGGGACTCTAGTGTGCTTCTTGCCCTCTCTTGGGAGTCACAGATGGACGCTGTCCAAAGTGTGGAAGCTCAGCTTGGGCCCCCATGCTCTTCTGCAGGCCTGAGATGTTAGGGGGAGCCATGGGTGCCCAGACTGCATCTCTCCACATTCCACTGAACCCTGTGTGGACATGGAAAACCAGGCTTTGGAGTTCTCAGATGGTCAGAGCTAATGGAGGTCAAGTCCAACTGCTTGATTTCATGAGAGATAAACTGAGGCTGGGGTAGAGGAGACTAACCAAGGCCACACAGAAAGATGGTGGTGGATCTAAGACTTGAACCAGCCAGTCTTGAGAATGGATCTGCACATGACCTTGAACTGGAAGTTGGATCTGGATCTTAACCCTGGACCTGGAATGTTGACCTAGACCACTTCCCAGACATTCAGACTTGAATTTGGACATGGATTTGTCCTGGATATCAGACCTGGATGTATAACTTCAGTCACTGACCTTGGACTAGTCTCTGGTGTTGGTCCTAGACCTGGGGTTGGACATGGGCATTGAACCTGGACTCAGATCTGTACCTGGACACTGACCTGGATGTTGGACCTGGATGTAGCCTTTGAACCTGGACCTCTGGCATGTCAACCTGGACCTTGAATCTCAACCCAGATAAGGAAGCTAAGGGATGTGGTGATTACACAAGACTCAGATAGGCTATGTGATCTTGGGCACCTCTCCAGCCTTCTGTGGGCTCCCTCTGCTAAGAGATTGGGTAGCCTGTTTGTGCTCTGTGCCCCACATGAACTTTCTGAAGTGTGGGGTAGGTGTGCAGCAGCTGGGGCTACTGGGCGGGCATCCCAGGCCCGAACAGAGCGACTACTCGGCGCCGTCAGGGGGAGTGAGAGGAAGTGAGTGCTGATATGATGTGGTCAACTAGCTAAGCCCCTGGATAGCAGTGGGAGCGCTGCCTCAGCTTGCTGGGGGGAGGCTTAATGCAGCTGCAGAGGGCAGACAACTGCGTTATTGGATTGGCATTGATCCTTCATCTGCCGGGGTCGGATGTACTTTGAGAGGGCATGGGGGTAGGACAGGGCCGGGGTGAAGAGGGAGGAGTGCTGGCTCCTGGCTAGAGTTTGGCATTAAATTCGAGGAAAGGAGGATGCTCCAGAAGATGCCCCTGACAGGGGTCCGTGGAGACCACTGACATGCAGATGGATGAGCAGCCACCTTCTCCAGGGTGGCTGAGAGTCCCAGCATTGCCTGAGGGGGCCTAGGTCTGTAAGGGGTGGGCTTGGGGGAGTTGAGGGCATGGCTCTGAGGGGGTCTGGAGGCTGTGAGTTGGCATATCACAGAGACTGAGTCTGTTCTCAGAGTGGCCCCAGGGAGAAGAGGGAAGGGCAGGCTGCATGGAGGAGCAGAGGGGCAGGGGGAGAAGACAGGCATTTTGCTGGAGGGGGCAGGGAAATGAGATCTGGTCTTCCTTCTTTGGGGAGCTCTGCAGAGACACCTGGAGCTTTCCCACTTGGGGGCATCCCTCCCCTATTTTGAGATTCTGTGGGTTTGGGGCAGCCTGTGGCCCAGACGCACACACCTGCTGTGCCTTGTGCTTGGCAGGAGGTGTGTATGGGGGAATACAGGAAGAGAGGGGTTTGGGGAGGGGAAGGGCAGTCCTCTGTGTGTGTGTGTGTGTGTGTGTGTGTGTGTGTGTGTGCCCGTATGTATGGAGGAGGAGGAGGAGGCCTCTGGAAGTCCTGTGGAATTCCTGGGCCTTCCTTGAGCTGGGGGTGCACCTCTTTAACTTGGGGTCCTGCATCTGTATCAGTTAGGAAAGAGCTTTGCTTTCTTAAACCTCTCCATTTGCATTCTGCAGCCCCCACCCCCAGCCTCATCCTGACCCTGAGCTGCTGGAAAAGCTTGTAAGAGGATCTTTCTAATAACTGGAACTATCTCCAGCCCCAGGCCCTCCCTCCCCTCTCTCCTCTCTCCTTTCTCCCTCCTTCTCCTCCTTCTCTCTCCTCATCCCCCCTCCTCTCTTTCTCCTTGTTTACCCAGCACACTTACACATGCTGGGAGAGAAAAAATGTCGGCTCAGCAATTTTTCACACTTCCCTCAAACGCTCAGCAAGGTTATTTCCGGCAGAGTGGAGACAACAGGCCACCAGGAGCCTGCGGGCTCTCTGAGGACCTCCAGGACCCACCCCCATGGAGTGAAGGAGCCCTCACTGCCTAGTCTGTCCACACTCTAGGAAGGGTCCAGGGCCCTGGAAGCAGGATGTGGCAGACCTTTGTGTTTCCTGGTCCTACCCGGTCTTGAAGGGACAACTGCCTCTGCCCAGCACTGACAGTCCACAGCAGACACCACCAAGGTGGCCAGGCCTGTCCTTACTGCAGGACACAGATCGAGCTAAGAAAAATGCCTGATCCTAGGAGCTGTGCTACCCTTAGCAAGAAGCATATGTTTAACAGAGCCCCAAGAAAACCCTGACAACGGCTTCCTAACATTCTGCTAGACCCTCATCCAGGTGTCTACAGGGCCTCCCACTCCACTCTTGACCTTCACAGACTCTGAGCCTGTTGAAGTTGGAAGGATGCTTATTTCATGACATCCAGACTCTTTGACTGCTAGGGAGAGTGAGGACTAGAGAAGGAAAGGAACTTGCCCAAGGTCACACAGCAAGTGAACTAAACCCATGCCTGCCAGGCTATCAGGACAGTCTCAGAATCTCTGAGGCCCGTGAGGTGATCTGGAGCCCCTGGAGAAAGGGATGAGGGTGGGGTTTTTCAGGTATCAGAGCTGGTGGAACCTCCACAGAAACACTGCTGCTCCTACAGTTCACCAAGGGGCTCCTCTTAAAGCCTTTCAGGAGTGAATTCAAGGCAAGACTTTTTCCTGCCTCCCTCTGAAGACACAGCCTGCAGTTTTTCTGTGCATGGCGAACTATGGGTTTTCTCAGCTGGCAGGGGACAGGTCCAAGGGGCCTCAGGGACTGGGATCTGGGAGCTTTGTGTCAGTCCCTTAAGGGATCCATATCCCAGTCTTGCTAATACTTCATTTTCTACCAGTGCCCAGCCTTGGCATGGCCCCAGGTCCACCCTCTGTGTTGCCAACCGTCAGCCAGGCCATATCCTTGGGCTTCTGTCTTTCACCCCAGGAGGCCCTGGGCCCAGGACAGAGGGTAGCAGAATAAGGGACACATGGGCAGAAGAGAAGGGGATTCTGCTAGGTAAATGGGGAAAGCCAGGAGCTGAGGGTGTCCTTAATCCCTCCCTGACTTCTTTGACCTTGATGAGGTTACAGAGCCCTTTGCCCAGCACTCTTTCTCTACCTGGCACGGCAGAGTATTGGAATGTGAGTAAAGCGCTTGGAAATCCCTGAAACAGACCCCTGTCTTTTCCATCTCAGCTCCCCCTCTTTCCTAGCCCTTTCTTCT
Source organism: Chinchilla lanigera (assembly GCF_000276665.1). Taxonomy (NCBI): domain Eukaryota; kingdom Metazoa; phylum Chordata; class Mammalia; order Rodentia; family Chinchillidae; genus Chinchilla; species Chinchilla lanigera. The sequence continues at coordinate 514,459 of NW_004955597.1, forward strand.
CTCTCTCTCTTCTCAAAGCTGATGCCACATGTGATGTCAGATCTCTCACTACCAAAGGGACTCCTCCGCTCCAGACACCTGGGTGGGGGCCGTCAAAAGAGAACCCTTTTGTGATCCCCTCGTAGAGGATGGGGCCCACAGAAACACTCTCTGCTCTCTGACCTGCGGAGATCGCCCCATGTGGGGCCTGATGGCATGCCTTCTTCTGTCCTCCAAACCCTGGTCCCTGCAGGACCTTGCTCTGAGAAGAGAGAGTGTGGGGGTGGGGCAAGGGGTCGAGAGGCTTATAAAGGGCCTTGGGGTTGGCTCTGGAGGGGTGAGAAGCTGAGGGTGGGAGGGAGTGTAGTCTAGGGACCAGGAGCCACTGTAGGGGAACCCCTTCCAGAAATCCCCTCTTCCTTGCCATCCCCAGGACAGCCCAGCCTTTGGCAGGCATGTGGCTGAGGCTAACAAAAGAGTTGTTGAGAGAGGGGGTCTGAGAGCACTTGTCTGGGATTACGGGGGGGGGGCAGGTTTGAAGGGAGGGAGAAGGTTTGAAGGGAAGGAGGGTGGCCCCATCTACCCCCGGAGAGCTAGTCCCATCTCCCAGAGACTGGCAGTCCAGACCCCTCTGCCTCCCCACTAGGCACGCTCAGGCAGCCAGCCCTGTCCCTCAGCCAGGGAGAGGAAGATACCCTCCAACTGCTTGTCCCCAGCACGGCCTTTCCGAGCTTCCTGTCTGTGTTCCCTCAGCACCCCTTACCCAGCCCTGTCTTCGGCCACAACTTTCAAAGTCCCAGCTGGCTGGTGGCTGCGGGATGGGCCGACCCCGCACTTTCCCTTTGTATAGCCGAGCCCCAGCCCCACCCGCCGGCCCTTGGGAAGTCCGGGAGGCGCGCACGGCCGAGGAGAAATCTCCGGGGTTCCCAGCCACTCGCGCCTCTCCTCGTGGCCCAAGTTGGGGAGGGCTCGAGCTCCCCTCCCCTCTCCGCCTCCCTGGGTCCCACTCACCGTTGTCCTCGGGAGGCCCCCGGACTCCAGGCAGCACGTAGGCGGTCTCCAAGGGGTGGTAGGTGGGTGCCGGCACCCCGCTGCACTGGAAGCCGTCGCCTTTGATCTTCTTCACCAAGAAAGAGCGCGGCATGTTGCAACTGGCGGGGGCTCGGGGCACTTGCGCGGAGCCGGACTGGGGGAGGCGGCCCGCGGGCGGATTGGCTGTACGCTCGGGGTTTCAGCACTGGACAGCTCCCAGCGGGCGGGCGGCCCCGGCGGCCCCGGCCGGGCTCGGGCTCGGCTCAGGCTCAGGCTCTGGCTCTGGCTCTGGCTCTGGCTCCCGCTCGGCTCCGCGGCGGTGGCGGCGGCGGCGGCGTGCAGACAGGCGGTTGTGGAGCTGTGCTCAGCACTCCGGCTGCCGGCTTTATATGGGACGCAGGCTGGAGGAGATCAGGTGGTCCCTTAGCAATGGAACTGTTCAGCGCTCTAATCCATCAAATGTCCCCCAGGACAATCGCTCCGCACACGTCCCCTGAACTGGCGGCGGCGGGGGCAGCCAGGAGCGGGGAGCAGAGAACAGGCAGGAGGGAGAAAGTGAGGGCGAGAAAGGCGCAGAGATAGAGATGGAGAAAGGGGAGCGTGTGTGTGTGTGTGTGTGTGT
>NW_004955597.1:516211-525469 GCF_000276665.1 Chinchilla lanigera
GGAGAGACACACGCTGAAAAAGGTAGAAATAGAAGCAGAGAGACCAAGATAAGGACAAAAAGACACAAGCACGAAACAGAAGAAAGACAGAGAAGGAGAAAGTAGCAGCACGCACTCCTGCACCCACGGGAAGAAAAGAAGTCCAGACACAAAAAAGGAAGCCCCTCAGAGATGCAAAGAAATGGGGGAAAACTGCAAAATAGAGATGGAGGGGAGCAGAGAGAGAACAATCCGGAGCAGGTGGGCTTCAGGCACATGGGGTCGCAGGGAAGAGGGTGCAAAGAATAGTGAGCTGGCCAGGGACCACTCTCCTGCCTCCCCACAGTCCTCACCCTGGCCCAATTGTGAAGTGGTCTGTGTGGACACCAATTTTAACTAGAGGAAACCCCTCCGCCACCCCCAGCCTGGGCTCCCACTGGAGCCCCCTATTGCATTTGGGGTTCAACTTTCTTCTCTCAGAACTGATGGGGGGGGAGTAAGTCCCCGATGCCGGTGCTGGCCTCTCTCAGCCAGTCATGTTCTGGTGCCTATCTCAGGCAAGCGCTGCGAGAGGAAGTGAAAATCGCCCAGTAATTAATTTCCCTGCTGCTGGGGGGGTGGTGGTTTTGACACATCCGAGGCTGTGTCTTTCCCTGAAGCGGGGAGCAGACAATAGAGACACGTGGACTGGGAAGGGAGAGGGGGGAAGGGAGGGGGAGCGGGGCTCCTGCTGGAACTCTTTGCAGGTCAGCTCCTTTGTCTCTGGAAGGATCTGAGCAGCCCCCGCTAGTCTAGCCCAAACCTGGGAGACTCCCCCGCCCTGCCCCGCCATGTCTGGTCAGAACTAAGGAGCAGGAGAACCCAGCCCCGCATCCAGAGGCTGGATTGCAGCCCCAGGGTGGTAGGTTGCCTCCACAAGTGTGAGATGGCCAGTACATGAGAGTCTCAGAACTGGACTCCAGGGATACCAGGCTGTCACTGGCCCATGGCATTCTGTGGATAGATATAAACCTGATGGAGTAGGGAGGTCCTTTGGGTACGGGGTCATCTAATACCAGTTGGGAATATAAGACCCAGAGAGGGTGTGTAGGTGCCTGACATCACACAGTGAGATGGCTGCAATTTCTAGAGACCTCAGTGTCCTCTGCATACCATTAGGTCAGGGGCTAGGCTGGCCTTTGATGTGTGGCTTAGGGAACTTAAGAATAAAACTTGGGGCTCTGAGGTTGATCTCCCACAATCTGGGAGTCCCTGCCCTTCTTCTCAATTGTATTGTCTCTTATTTTGCCCCCGGGAATTTTTAAAACCTCAGTCTCTCAAAGTTGAGGTGACACAACCCTTGTCCCAAGGTACATCTCTCTGTTGTCAGCTCCAGCCAAGGGAGCCTACTTCTAGTCCTTCAGGCCTCCCTTTTCCTCTGTGCAGCAGTCTTCACCCCTGTTAGCCCCTGCTGGTCCCCAGGATGTAGCTGAAGCACTTTCTCTGGGAGGTATCCCTGCCTTCCTTTATTGTACACCAAGCCAACCTGCCCATTAGTCTTTAAGCTGCATGAGGACAGGGACTCCATCCTGTGCTTGGCTTAACACTCTTAACAGCATGCTCCCCAGTCTCCCAGATCTCCCTGCTAGTTATGAGACCCTGGGCAAGTTACTTGGCTGATCTGTGCCGCAGTTTTTCCATTTATAAAATGGAAATAATACCTATTGCTACTTTGAGGGTTCTTGAGAGCATTACAAGGGTTATTACTCATAAAGGGCTTGGAATGGTAACAGGCATATAATAGGTGTTAGATACACCTGGGCTGGCTATGGACAGTTGTGCCAGTGGTATCTAACATTCATATATCATGTGTTTATGGAGTGCCATGGAATAAATGGTGAGCCTAATATCCCTGGTGCCTGCTCTCTTGACATCCAGGGAAGAGTGGGTGGACACTAAACATGGAAACACTTATGTCAACATTGACCTTTCTGAAAGTCGTTGGGTGCTGTGAGGACAGGACAGTGGATGAAATCACTGAGAGCGATGATGCCTTTAGGCAGGGTGGCCAGCAGAGGTCTCCATGGAGAGGTGATATTCATGCCAAGGCTTGAGCCAGCCATGGAGGGGTTAGGGAAGGGGGCTTCAGGCAGAGGCTCCCCAAGTTCAAAAGGCTCTGAGTCAGGAATGACCTTGGGCTGCATGAATGAGCTTGAGGGATAGCAAGAAGTAGGAGATGAGGTCAAGAAGTTGGCAGTGCTATCTCACTCTGCTGGTGAGATTCCACCCTGTACTGGTAGCCTGTAACCACAGACCCCACTGGCTGGAGAGCAGCTTTTGGCTGCTTCCATAGAGGAAGCTGTTTATTTGTTCACTTGGTGACTGCTATTCATGGACACTAGTATCTCTGTCCCCTAGAAGTGTCTTGTCCCTGGGGATAAATAAGACAAATGAGTGTCAATGAGCTCACCTCTGGCTGTCTGATGATTCTACCACTTCACCCTCCTGCTAAGACGTGGCAAGACTAAGTCCAGAGAGCTCAAGTTGTTGGCGGTCTGCAGTAACTTAAAGACAGAGCTGGAAATGGACTGTCTGACATTTGTCTTTTTTCTGGGCAAAACATAGAGGTGATCCATTCCTTCACTGGGAAGTGAAGGCCCCACAGGAGTGCACACCCAGCGACCTGCAGCCCAGTCCTGTTGGACTGAGAATAAGATCCGAAACTGCTGCCCTCAGTATGGAAGTTGGCATGGGCACAAAGCCAGATAAGAAGAAACCTTTATCCCAGAAGCTGAGGTTCAAAAGTAGGGAGGAGGCCTTAAGGCATGGATGAGATACACAAAACCTGGCAGAATTTTATCATTAGGACACCAAGAAGAGCCGCTGTCCCCAGAACTGCCCCCAACACTAGCTTAATAGATTCAATCAAGTATATGAATGGAATACATATGAATGTATTCCATCAAGTAAGGAAAGGATGTTCCCAAGGATATTTGCTGCAGCTCCAAGGTTGGAATAAAAACCCTAAGCTGGATAAAGTGAGGCGGAGAAGAAAACATCCACTTGATGGAATATTCTGCAGTCATTAAAAATTTATATATAGGGAAGAACTCATGGAATTATGTTAAGTGAAGAAGGCAGAATCCAGAAATCTCTCACAGCATGTTCACAACTATGAACCAAAATAAAAATAAACACGCATAGGAAAGGGAAAGGCAGCTGGAGAAATGATGAGGGAGTTTTCTTCCTTTTCTTTGTATTTTACAAAAAGACCATGAAATATTTCAGTTCAACATTTATCTTGAGCAACTGCTAACTATCTATTTACTTCCAAATAAAAGAAAAGATGAAGTTTAGTAAAACATGTCAGACTATTCATTATTCCTTCTTCTCATTTGGAGAAGATAGCATTGCCAATGGCAGGTTTCCCTGAGACAAAAATTATTATCACACCCACAGTGACATGACTGAGGAGTTCCTTGGGCCTGGCACTGTGCTGCTTAAGCATTTAGGAGAAGCAGGATTTGCCTGGGGTTTTGGGTCCAGGGATTTGGGATCAGTTTATTTTTAGTTCAAATCTCTGCCCTACCACCTCCCAGCTGTGTCTCTCTCTGAGCCTTTTTTCCCCATCTGTAAAATGGGAGGGCCTGCCTCACAGTGGTGATTAGACGATAGCATCCCCTGAAAGTGCTCAGCACAGGGCCTGGCACACAGTCATGTGACATGGTAAAGGCTGACTGCTGTTATTTACTTATCTTGGCTCCCTAAGCCTCACCGTGGCTTAGGGAGGAAGAGGAAGACTCTGCTATGGCCTGCTGTACAGGTGAGGGCATATGACCGCTTAAGGCCTCAAGGTCCCTGTGCCTGCACTACCCATCAGGGAAGAGGTGTCTACCATAGTTGGGTCTTCTCAGGGCTGTGTGGCCCAAGCGCTGGGAGAGCCACCCCAAGCCCTCCCCTGGCATCTGTAAAGGGCCTTGGGCGTGTTGGGACTTGCGTGTTTCACTCAGCCTCTCAGGAAGGAGCATGGCCCTGGGAGTCAGGAGCCCATCCCTGCTCTCTCTCTGCTTTCCCTTCTGGGCCCCAGCTTTCTTGTCTGTCAAATGGGGATGGAACGAGAAGGTCCCTGAGCTGCTGTCCAGATCCGATAATGGAATTCTGTATGGATTCCAAGGAGGCGAGCAGCCGCAAATGCATCTGCTCTGTGCTGCCTTGCCGGGGCTTTCTCCCGTAAGCTCCACTTGCCCTGCCCAGGTTCTGAGTGTGTTTATCTAGAACTCCTCCTCCCAGCCAAAGGGAAGAGGTGAGGGGAGGCTGAAGCTGGATGACCTCACAGCTTTGCTCACCCAGGGTCAGGCTCTCCAAAGGCACGCTGTGGGGCCTCAGAAATTTGATCAACACTACATTCTTTCTTTTGTTGCTTAAGTCCTCTGGGAGGCAGATGTGACAGTGGAGGTAAAATATAAGAAAAATATAAGGAAAAATGTAAGAGCTTTACTGGGGGCCACTTTCTGGGAGCAAAGGAAGACAGATTGCCTTCTGGGGTGGAGGGATGACCTGGGCAGAAAGAGGTAGAGGAGAGGAGGCTGAGGAGAGAGACCCAGGCCTGGTGCAGCTCTGAGGAAGAGCCAGCCATCCCGATGGGCTCTGAGGCAAAGACTGAGCAGAGGAGCCCATGTGGGACCCAGTACCAGGCCGAGTTCCGGCTGTGCTCGTCAGCAGCTGGTGTTCTGGGAATGGCCAAGGCGCCAGGCTGAAGGATCTCCGAGACTGAGCCCGGAGGAGACCCAGGCAGCACCTCCCTGTGGCTGCTCATGTTTTTCTTTATTCATTTAATCAACAAAGAGTGATGGGCCATGCACCAGGCATAGATCTGTGCACTTCACGGATTCGCGGTAGTGAGCCCCCATATTTGCCTGGGAGGCAGACTGAATTGTCAGTCCCATTTTACAGAGGGGGAAACTGAGCGCAGTGACTTGTCTTGGGTTTCACAGCCAGTCAGTGGTGAGTCATGAGGCTACCTGATGAGTCTGCCCAGGGTCTGTGACCTTACCTCCCTGCCATGCCGCCTCCTCCCGAAGGTCCTGGCATGGAATTTTGGGAATTTTTCCATTTTCATTTTATTGGCTCAGAGCCTCAGTGTTGCTACAGATTTCAGGAAGGCGCTGACTAGAGTGGTGGGAACATGGCAGAGATTGCAAAGCCTCCTGCCTTGGGCTTTGCATGTGTTGTCCCTGCTGCCTGGAGCTCACTTCCCTCCTTGCCTCATTAGCTCTCCTTTCCATGACTCCCCTGCTGGACCCCAGGTTCCAGCCCAGGACAGGGGTGACACATGGGAGAGGGAGTGTGTGTCAGTGTCCCAGAGGATCTTGATGCTGACATTTGTTGAGCATGTATTATGTGCCAGGAGCCAAGTCCAGCCCTTTAAGTGCATTATCTCCTATCATTGTCAGAACAGTCAAGGTCTGCTGCTCTCCCTCTTTTGCAGATGAGAAAACCAGGGCTCAGAGAGGCAGGCTGACTTACCCAAGAGGCTCAGGGATGTTGGGATTCTCATCAGGTTGTCTGGCTCCAAAGTCTCGATCTTACTCCAGAAGTCCCTCCCTCTAAACAGCCCAAAGGTGTCTACATGTGAAGGTTGGGGGAGCCTTCCAAGGGGTGTCCCTTCCCCCAACCAGGGCTGAGTGCTCCTCGAGTGGGGTCGTACCTGCTACATTCATTGTCACACGTTTTCTTTCACCTGCCCTGTGCGGGGTGAACACGAAGTGCTCAGGAAGTGCCTCTCTCAGATGAATGAGAGCAAACCTCCTGTGACCCCCACTTGCCATGGTCTCCTTTGGCCTTCGTTGGGTTGATTCATCAATCCTTGAGATTTCCAGCTGTTTTGGGATATCACTGATGCCTCGCCTGACTCTCACAGACATCACTAGCCCCCAACTAAAGTGCCTTTCCTCAAAGCTGGAGACACTCCTGGTCTGGTCAAGGTCGCATCTTAAGGAGGTCTCTGAAACCTCTGGAAGGGACTGGCTGGCAGCAGGCTCATCAGGCTTCCCACAGGGCCAGGGAACTTGGAGCAGGGGCTGGGACTAGAGTGGCTAAAATGTCCCTATTCAAGAGCCCCATATTCAAGCAGGTGAGACGGCTCACAGTTTGGGCCTGGGTCACCCTGAGCCAGATGTGAGCCCTAGCGATGCCTCGATCCATGTGACTTTGCACAGGATGCTTGGCCTCAACTCTGTTTCACCTCTGTAGACTCAGGCCAAGGACAATACCTGCTCTGCAGGGCTGGATGAGGCTTGGAGAATGGCCAGGCCTCGGGAAATGGGAGCTTTCCCTGAACATAGATCAGTACCATCCCCTCCCCATCCTACTTGACAGCTGGGGAAACTGAGGCACAGCAGGGGCATACTTTCCCTGGAATGTTTGGGCTCCCTGCCAGAGCAAAGCTGGTTCTCTCACCTCGTAGTGGTCTCTTTTTCCTCACGTACTTCACAGCCACGCTCTCAGAACCATCCCTGGCAGATGCCGAGGCGGCTGTTGGAGCTGCAGAGTTGGCATTTCCTGGCTCCCAGGACTCCTGGCACAGAGGAATCAACCCCTCTCAGCACCCCCAGATCCACCTCCTGCCCTCTACCTCTGCTCAGGCACCAGCTGGGACCCATCAGCTGCTGCATGAAGCCAGGAGGTGACTCACACGCTTCGAGGCACGGGGTTCCTAGTATTGACCTGGGCTTGCCTCAGACTCTGTGGATGGATGGACTGCTAAGGCATCAGGGTGTCCTCACACTTCCACACTCACCTTCCAGCCCCTCATCTTGCATCGGCTGCATAGGCATGAGGAGCACAGGGATAAAGGCACGGGTGGTTTGGATTCAAACCCTGCTGTGCTACCTACAAACTAGTCATCTGCCCTGGGAAAGTCCCCTGTCTTCCTCATACTGCAGGCTCTGTGGCCTCAGATGGGAATGCTTATGCTAAGGGTGTCTACAGTGTAGTGGGAGGTGAGCGGTGTGTGCACACTGTGGATGCTCCGGAACGCCAGCCATTGTGAGCTCCATGCTCTTACAGTTGACCTCATGAGCACTTTTTTTTTGTCTTTTGAAACAGGGTCTCATTATGCAGTTCAGGCTGGCCCTGAACTCACTTTGTAGCTCAGGCTGGTCTCCAATTTGCGACGATCCTCCTGCCTCAGCCTCCTGACTGCTGGGATTACAGTCGTGCGCCACCACGCCCTGCTGACCTCATGAGACTTTCAACTCCAAGGAGCCTCTCCTCTCCCTGACTTCTGACCTCACTGTGGCATCTCACTGGAGCTCTGCCTAGACTGTGAGCTCTTAATGATAGTCCAGTGCCCTATGCAGATCTGGCATACAGTAGGTGCTCATTAAAAGGTCTGCTTTGTTTACCTGAGCTTTTGGAATCCTCACACCCAGTTTTACGGATAAGTAGTATGATTATCTCCACTTCATAAAGGGGGATGGTGGGTACAGAGAGGTTAAGAAATTACCCAAAGGCTCACAGCAGATATTTGCTGAGCATCTCCTATGTGCCAGACCCTGTGCTGAGTGCTGGGTGCACAGTAGTGAATAAGACAAAGATCTGCTCTCATGCAGCTCATGTTTTACTGAGCCAACGCTGGTAGATAAGCCGGTGTCCTATCACAGAGCACTCTGGGAAGCCAAGTAGCATGGGGTTAACATAGACACTGGGAGAGCTATTTTGGGTGTGGGAGTCAAGGAAGTCCTCTCTGAGGAGGTGACTTTAGTGTTCAAATGTAGTAAGTGCTCAGCCGAAACCCAGGGAATCCTCTGTAATCCTGCTGGGCAGGTGTAATCTGGTATCCAGGGCTTCCAGGCTGGTGGCGCCTAGAGCTCAGTGGCCTGTGCCAGCTTCAAAGTGGACAAATGAGAAAACGAAAAACCAAAAAAACCCCAAAGTGCACAAATGAGGCCTTTGCAGCTGGCCACCTCTGGGGAGCAGTTAAGAGAACAGGGCACATGGCTTCGCTTCTGGAGCCTCCTTTCTCCCTTTGTAAAGTGGACTTGTGAGCACAGCATACACTCAGGAGAGCTGAGCTGAGTCCCTGACAGTGCATGCTGAGTGCCAGGCACAGAGCTGGGCACGCCGAAGCACCCTACCCTCATGGCTGCAGAGGCAGCTGACCTTCCGTTTGGCTGCCCAGCGCCTTTCAGTACCCTTGCCCTATGAGCCTGTCTTCCACTGGTGGAGTCACCACTGTCTGCTCAGTCCCTCTGAAGCTGTGATGTTATCCAGTGAGCCCGTGCCACTCTGAAGAGAGTGTGAGGACTGGTGTAGCGATGTTCATCAGTGACAAAGGCCTTGACACTACAGGGTAGATATACTAGCATGAGCTAGATCCCAGGGTCTCATGGTGTCAGCAGTGAAGTTTCGCTCAGGCTGTGGCTCCAACCTGATTTGTAGGTTTTTTCCTGGAGATGGAGCCTCTGGGCTTGGTTTCTGACCCACTTGGAGCTCCCTCAAGCATGTTTGTACAAGGATCCTGGGTAATTCATCAGCCCATGTCATCACCTGGAAACTGTACTTAAGATTTTTCTCCTGTTGAGTTTAAATCTCTCTCCACTGACCCACCCTTCTGGCCCATAAGGCCTTGGGGATCTGCAGGTCCCCAGGTTTTTCCTCTGTCCTCACCTCAAGGGCAAGGGCTTGGGTCACTCACATTTGTATCTCCAGCTCCATGTATTGTGCTGGTGAATGAAGTCTCCTTACACGTTCACGGCATGAGCATCTGAGAGATATGGGACATGGTTGTCACACACCCTGGCTGCTACTCTGAGCCATGATCCTTTTGGTTGATGTTCTTCTGAAAGTGCAGGCTCCAGAACTGAAATATACAAAATATAAAAAACTCACAGAAATATATGAGTGGGCCTGAGTGGAAAGAAATCATCACATCCCTTGTTCCAAATATCAAACTCATAATTATGTGGCCAGACATCTTTCATAAGCTTTTGAAATTTCCCTGATGACATGCATCAAACTAATATCAAGTTATCATCAAGTGTTTTGTTTTTGTGCTCCCTCTATATTATTGCTAAATTTCATTTTACCAGCCCTTCACCTTAATCTCATTTCTACCATGGCACTGCTTCCTCCCCCAAGGCTAATCAGTAACAGCTCAAGAGCATAATCGTGGTTGTTGGTAGCAATTGCAAAGAATATGGTGTTGAGACAGATTCTGGAGCTGACTTTGGGCTCAGTGAGAAGGAGTGCTGCAATTGATTAAAGATGACTGCCAAGCTGGGGATATAGCTCAGTGGC
>NW_004955597.1:525569-538665 GCF_000276665.1 Chinchilla lanigera
TGGGGATATGGCTTAGTGGCATAAGCACCTGCCTGGCAAGCCCAAGATTGTGAGTTCGATCCCCGGGACCGCAAAAAAAAAAAAAAAAAAAAAAACCTGGCAATCAAAAAAAAAAAAAAAAAAAAAAAAAAAAAAAAAAAGATGCCTGCCAAGACATAGGAAGGAGTGCTAGGATGTTTGTGGTATACTTGTTATTTCCTATCCCACTTCCAGGAAGCTAGAGTCCATAGGAAGGAATTCAGGAGGTCTATCATTAACTTGTGTGGGAAAAGTATTCCATTTTTAATTTCACTAATCTCTATCTGAAACACATCACTCCTTTGATTATGAGTGTGGACAACAGACCACAGGGAAAGTAGCAGGGCTTGTGACTTTTTCACCAATAGAAATTACAGATGCGTTCTTATCCCATTACAGATGTTTCAGATATCTTGAAGTATCATTTATACTCACCATGTCTTGGAAATTGCTACAGTTATTTGCTAAATCTTGTGTTAGCAAGTATAATAAAGAAGCACATGTATCACTCTAATGCAAATTTGTTTCTAATAATTTGATGACTGTTTCAATATTATAGGTTTCCTTTGTAATACTGTATTATTTTATTTTGTTAGTTTACCTGCCCTGACAGGCCACAGGAGTGATGTAGAAGGTTTTGTGTGGAGAGAGGAGAGGGGGTACAGGCTGCTTCTGGTCCAAGACTGGAACATCTCATGCAGGAGTGTGGTGAAGAGGCCAGAGGTCAAGAGGTCACAGTAGGGAAGGGATCTGGCCCAACCAACTAGCGGCTAGAAGGCAGTATTGACCCAGAGAGGTTCCAGATCACCCACCCTCCTGAGTTCAGAGGCCCTGGACTCCAGGAGCCCATAGCATAGGAGGAAGGATGCCCGTGAAATAGGGACAAACTCCCTCCTCCAGGACATCAGCTCACCAGCCAACAAACTCTAGCCCTCACCTCACTGCTCATTCTTTCGTTCATCATTCACTCACCCTCATTTACCTGGTCCCTGGTGAATGGCCTCACCCTGTACCAGGACCAGCAAAGGGAGATGTGTCAAGATTTAGTCCTTCCTTCAAGGGACAACAAACAGAACAGGTTCAGTGCCTTAAGGGGTGGTGAACTTGAGGCCCCAGCCTGGAGGGACCCCAGAGGAGGTGACTTCTCGACAGAGCAGGAACTAACCAGTGTGCTCTGGAAGGCTGTTTGTGAGGCAGGAACAGTACATGAAGAGCTGTGGAGGAAGAGGACGTTCTGTGTTTGGGAGGGGAGGGATGGAAGCGGCTGCAGGGGTCACACAGATGCCAGAGGTCACACTTGGGGCTCAGGGTTGGGTCAAGAAGAAGTGCAGGTCTCTACTGTCCCACCTGTCCCCAGGGCACTTAACTGTGACTTCAGTGGCCTGGGAAAGTTCAAGGTCACTCTCTGGAGTAGGGGAGGTCGAGCTTACACCACAAGGGCTGGCAAAGGCCACCTGGAACCGGGGCAGAGGGGTGGGTGGGCCTACTTCTCTCAGTGGCTACCACAGGGCCCCTCTGCTGGGAAGGCCGGAGCAGGCCTAGCCCTTTATTTATGGGCTGTATGGGCAGTTTGCTCCTGCGGCCACTGGTCGGGTATGCGAGGCTGGGATTACTCACGCCCCAGTTGTGGTCCGGACTCTGCAGGCTGCGGGGTAATGAGTGAGGTAATTAAGTGTAAAAGACAGAGCAGGCGGGGGAGATCTTGGGGGGGGCAGTCACCGGTTCTTTTCAGGAGCAGGGGAGTGAGATAATGTGGGATAATAGCCTGGCCAGGCCCTGCCCAGGCAGCCCAGCCTGTGCCGAGAGGTGCCCCCCAAACGGCCAAGACAATTCAGCCTTTTCAGGGAAATGGGGGGGGGGGTTTTGGGGCAGAGCCCAGCTCCAGGACAGCTGTATGGAAATGACAGCTCTTCCTATGTCCTGGGTTGGCTTGGGCTGGGGGTAATGCTGGGGGGGAAGTTGACAGGGCTAGGAAAGTGGACAAGGTGGGATGAGGGGTCCACATGGGGCTGAAAGGCTAGGAGCACTCTGTGGGCAGTAGGGGAGGTAGTGGTAGTGATAGACCCCAGGGTTTGAGTTATCTGGGTGGGAATCTTCGCCTGGCCTGGGCTAGCTGTGTGACTTCAGTCTAATCATGGCCCTGCTCTGGGCCCCAGGACCTTAATGAGTAAATGGGGCTGTCAAGTAGTCCCTGCCTCCCAGGAGTGTTTGGAGGATTATTGAGATGATGCATAGTGCCAGGCAAGAGTAGGTGCCCGTAAATGCTCCAAATAGTCAAGTCTGGAATCTAAGAGCACTGCCATGCATTCACTTAGTGAGTAAATGTTTACTGAGTGCCTACTAAGTTCCTGGTGCTGGGAAAATAGTGAGTAGCAGAGTTCCGTTCTTCTCAGAGCTGACTTTCTGAAAAATTTAGTTTAAAGAGAAGAGAACAAAACCAAAATAACAAAAACAAACACAAAAACAATAAAAATGATACAGAATTTCAAAACAAGACAATAGGAAATCAACAATGGTTACTGTATTACTTATTGTTATCTTTAAAGTAGCTACTCAGATTATCAGATATAGGTATGCAAGATTGATCAAACAATTAAACATTAACTGTTCCTTTCAATAAACCAATAGAAATTAGTGGTAAAATTATCTTAGCTATCTTGTGTGTGCGTGTGTGTGTGTATATATATATATATGTGTGTGTGTGTGTGTGTGTGTGTGTGTGTGTATTCCCTTCCTTCTTTCTTTCTTTTTTCCTTTCCCTCACCCCAGTTGTTCTTTCAGAGGTGACATTCTAAGAGGTAAGACAAACTATAACTCATTAAATACATAAACATAAAAGATCACAGCAACAATGCCCTCTCTGAAAATTTATTCTGTGGATGTTTTTGGATATTTGTGAAATGAATACAGTCATTTTTTTTTTTTTTAGAGTACTGTCTTATTTTGCCTACCAATTCTTAGAATCAAAGCCAGGCATGGTGCACACCCGTAATCCCAGCACTAGGGAGGCTGAGGCAGGAAGATGGTTGTGAGTTTGAGGCCAGCCTGGGCTACATAATGAGCTCAAGGCCAGCCTGGACTACATAGTGAAACCTTGTTTCAAACAAATTTTAGAAACAATGTAAATGTCTTTTATACAGGAGCCAACTAAATAAAACATGGCATATTCAAGCAATGGAATACTTTACAGTCATTATGATTGACAGACATGCTTAATATACTAGTACAGAGAAGTCTCCAAGATGTACCAAGTAAGAAAAGAAATGTGAGGAGAGGTTTGTAAAAAAGAGGGGAAACAAAAAAGTGTTTATATCAGATCTATACATAACAAGCTAATAATAGTTGTTACCTGTGGAGAGGAGCAGGGTCAGAGTGAGAGCAGGGACTGGGAAGGAGACTTCACCACAGACTTTTCTGTAGTTTTAATCTTTGTACTAAGTAAATTTATTATTAGTTCAAAATAAAATAACATAAAATATTCAATTTTTTTCTTCCTTCCTTTCATCAATATTTGTTGGAAGTGACGCACGGTGTGGGACTCACCAGGGAAGGCACTGTGGCCCGGGCTGGGTTGGAGCAGCAGGCACACATGTTGAGCGTGGGAGAGCAGGTCTCTGGCCATCAGAGAAGGCCACTGCAGAGACGGACACTAGCAAGGCTAGGAAGACCCTGTGATACCTGGTTGGATCTGGAAGAATCAGTGTCAACTTATGTCTTCGATACACAGAGATAGATAAGCATCCTTACTGGATGCTAAAACTGAAACCACTATGTGAAAGCTTGCTGCAGTTAGGATACTGACATAGTGTGAAACCACTCTCCCAGGACATAATAAGAGAAACTGTGGCTTTATAGTGGAGAAGCAGGGCAGAGACCACCTTAATCAAGAGACCAAAGGTTATATCATCTGTTAGGGGACAAGTTGATGTGAGACCCCTGCTAGGATCCGTGGAAAGGGGCAAAAGCCCAGTCTTACAATGTTCCTGCCCAAGATGCCCAGCCTGCTGGCAACACAAGGGAGCACAGAGAACCCTGGGTGAAGGTACTCTCTGCAAACGAGTAACCTGGAACCTCAGTGAGTGCCAAGGTAACGAGAGGCAAAGCAAAACACAAGTCCAGTCCAGGTTAGAGGAGACCAGAGAGATGAGGCAAGGGAATGCTGTATTTCTGGATGCATCTTTTTGCTTAATATGAAGGACACTGATATTGGGACAATTGACACTATTTGACTGGGTCTGAAGATTAGAAGGTAACTGCATCAATATCATCAATGTCCTGATTTTGATGACATTATTGTGATTATGTAGAAGGTCCTTGTTGGTAGGAAATAAACACTAGAGTATTCTGGGGTGATGGGGAATCAGACTGGCAATTTACTCTCAAATGGTTCAGAAAGAATCTTTCTCCAAACACAGAGAATGATAAAGCACGTGTGTTTAAGCAACAGTGTCAGGAGATTCCAGGTGAAGGATGCAGCATATGGGAATTCTTTGTTCAGCATTTGCAGTTTTCCTCTAAGTATGACATTATTTCGAAATAAAAAAGTTATTTGGATGAAACTGAAACCATATAACATCAGGCAGTGACAAATGAGATATAAAACAAGCCAGTAAGCGGGGGACTAGAAAATGAAGGAGAGGTGCTGTTCTAGATGGCACGGTCAGGGCTGTGCTCTTTGGAAGGTGTTTGAACAGAGTTGCATGGAGGGAGGTGCAGATACCTGTGGGGAGACCCTGCCGGGTTGAGGGACTCATCGAGAACAGGACCAGAATGCAGCCAGTGTGGCTGGCCCGTTGGCTTCCATCACTGTGTAACCAATGATCACAAGCTCAGTGGCTTCACACAACACCACTTAGCTCACAGCTCTGTATGTCATAACGCGTTCTCATCTGAAGGGGAAACATCTACTTGTAAATTAATTCCTTTTTTCCCCCCCTTCAGAACTGAGGATTGAACCGAGGGTGTTTGCACCGAGCTATATCCCAGCCTTTTTTTCTTTTTTCTTTTTAAAAACCTTTTATTCGGGGCTGGGGATTTAGCTCAGCGGCAAAAGCGCCTGCCTGGCAAGCGCAAGGTCGTGAGTTCGGTTCCTGGTACCGGAGAAAAACCAAAAAAAAAAAAACCTTTTATTCATTAATTTATTTTTTGTTTTGAGACAGGGTCTTCTTAAGTTGCTAAATTGTCCAAGCTGGGCTTGAATTTGTGATCTTCTTGCCTCTGTCTCCCAAAGTGCTGGGATTACAGGTCTGTACCACCATGCTCAGGTAGGAGATTCATTTTTTTTTTTTTTCTTGGTTTTTCTCCGGTACCGGGAACCGAACTAACGACCTTGCGCTTGCCAGGCAGGCGCTTTTGCCGCTGAGCTAAATCCCCAGCCCCTGGGAGATTCATTTTTGCTGGCAACAATACTGCTGTTCTTGTTTTCTTATTGGCTGTCAGCTCTTAGACATCACTTGCATGCCTTGACATGTGGCCTCCTCTATCTTCATGTCAGTAGTGGTATGTCAAATCCTTTTCAGGTTCCAATCTGTGACTCCTTCTGTGGCCAACCAGGAGGAATTCACTGCTTTTAAAGGGCTCAGGAGATTAGGTCAGGACCACTCAGGTACTTTCCATATCTTCAAGTAACTTTTCCCAAATGACCTAATCATGGGGATATGCTCCCTCACATTAATAACTCAGGGGATTTTGCAGGCCACATATCTGGAGCGAGAGGATTGGAAACCTTACGGGCTATATTCAGTTTTCACGTAGCTGGGACGTAATATTTGACATCCAGAACTTGAAGGAGAAGAGAATTAACTTAGCTCATGGTTTTAGAAGATTCAGTCTATGATTGGTTGGCTCCAAGGCAGGAACATATGGTGGACCATACTTCTATGACCCACTAAAACATAGCCACACATGTGCTTCACTAACCTCCTAGGCTACTCCCAAGCCAATCAAGTTGATATGTTTGAGATTAACCTCTACATTCCACTTTTTGTCAATTTGACACCCAAACACATGTCCTTAAACCACACTTAATCTCCAAATAAACAAAAAATCAAGTTAATAATTTCACCTAAAATTACCTTCTGTACAACTGGAAACAATAATCCCTTCTCCAAAGTCATACCAGCTCCAGCATTTTTCAAAAGTCCAAGTCCAAGTCTCTTCTGAGACCCAAGGCAAACTCTTAGTTGTGAAATCTCCATAAAAATAAAAAGCAAGTTACATAATCACATAATCCCAAGGTACAAAAGCACAGGGTAAACTAAACATTTCCATTACAATGGGGAGGAATAGTAGAATAGAAAAGAATATGACCAAAGCAACACCAAAACCCATCAGGGTAAGCTTTAAGTTCTGTAGCTCCATATTTTGCATCTGGAGCATGTAGTGGTGAGATATGAGTCCCAGAGAGCTTGGGCAGCTCCACTTCTATGGGATTGCTGGCAGCTGCCCAGATGATTTCTCTTTTGGGATGCCACCCTCCAATCCTGAAGCTTTCCTCAGCAGACTGGTGAGATTCTTGGCATCCCCACCTTCCTGGGGTGTTTGCTGCACCTTTGGCTTCATTCCCACAGCTTTATACATTGTCCTCAAATGGGCTTCTTGCCTGGCCTCCCATGTCTTCTTTTGAAATCTAAGTGGAAGCATCCCTGACCCCATCTCTTGCATTCTGCATGCCAGTAACATCAGCATCACATGGATGAAGCTAAAGTCTGCTGTCAGCAGAAGCAATACCCAGACCCATTTGACCATACCTGCAGTGGCCTATGATTGCCTGGATGGTTTAGGACAATGAAATGAATTCTGAATAATGAATTCTCTAGGAGGTCCTTTTTGAGCAAGGATCCCAGGGGTTCTCTTCTCAAATGAAAGGTTTACAATTTTGTATTCTTGAGCCTATGATGGATGGAGTCTTGCTGATTTCTGAGATGCCCTCCAGATATAGTTTTTCTTGTCCCTGGAAGAAGTACAGTAAAACCTTGGTTTGCAGGAATAATTTGTTCCTCTCATAACCCAAAGCACTTGTATATCAAAGCAGAGAGAGAGAGAGAGAGAGAGAGAGAGAGAGAGAGAGAGAGAGTGCAGAATCTGTCATGACCATATGATGTTTGGCATGATGTAGTAATTGTATTGCAAGACATTGCTCATTTATCAAGTTAAAATTTCTTAGAAATATTTGCTTATCTTGTGGGACACTTGCAGACTAAGTTACTTGCAATCCAAGATTTGGCTGTGCTTTTTTTTTTTTAATGTGCTAATGTCTCCAAAAACTACACCTCCTTTGGCATGAATTTTGCATGACTTCTTTTGGGCTAAATTTAAGTTTTTGAAACTTTTCTACTCCCTGTTTTGTACTATAAGTCTGGCCAAAAGTAGCCAGCAATATCCATGCCACAGCATGAATATTGGGTTACTTGAAATTTCCTCTGCCAGATTA
The DNA here is from genome assembly GCF_000276665.1 of Chinchilla lanigera. Lineage (NCBI taxonomy): Eukaryota > Metazoa > Chordata > Mammalia > Rodentia > Chinchillidae > Chinchilla > Chinchilla lanigera. Next base: position 533,020 of record NW_004955597.1, read on the forward strand.
ATTATTCCACCACTCTTAATCTTAGTCTCAAACCAGGGATATAGCTCAGTGGCATAAGTGCCTGCCTGGGAAGCACAAGGTCCTAAGTTCAATTCCTGGTACCACACACACAAAAAAATCTTAGTCTCCTGCAAAGTCTTGGAACACAGACAAAATGTAGCCTTTAGTTCAACTGCCAATGGAGTCCTTGTTCCCACCTGTAACATCCTGAGCCTGGCCTTTATTGTCTGCATTCCTATCAGCACTCTGATCTGACCTCTGACCAGAATCACCCATCAGATTCTGCTCATAGTATTCAAAGGCTTCTCTAGCCCGAATCTTTTTTTTTTTTTTTTTTTTTTAAGGCAAGGTCTTACTGTGTAGTTCAGCCTGGCCTTGAAGTTGCTCTTGTGGCCCAGGCTGGCCTTGAACTCATGGGATCCTCCAGCCTCAGCCTCTTGAGTGCTGGGATTACAGGCATGTGCCACTACACCTACTGGGATTTTTTTTGGAACTGGGAATCAAACTCAGGACCTTGCACTTGCCAGACAGGTGTTGTGTAGCTGAGCTATATCCCTGGCTCCTTCTAGCTCATATCTTGAAACCTTTCCAAATTCCTCCCACAAATAAATTCCAAGGACTTCTAAATCACATTGTTAGGTATATTCACACTATATACAATCCCACTTCTCTGGTACCATTTTCTGACTGAGTCAGCTTTCCTATTGGTGGGACATAATACTCAAGCCCACAACTCAGTCTCAGATCAGCTGGCTCCAAGACAGAAATATCATAGCAGAGGGGAATGGTAGAACAAAGCTGCTTAGTTCATGGTGGAGCACAGATGCTTAGTTCTTGACAACCAGAAACAGAGCAGACGAACAATGCTGGAGAGGCAGGGACAGCAACCATACATAGCACACAAGGTCATGTCTCTATGACTCATCCAGACACACTCAGAGACATGCTTTATTAATCCCCTAGGCTGTTTCCAAGCCTATCAAGTTGACATGGTTAAGCTTAACCACCACAGGGACTATCTTGAAATTTGCCTGCCATTGTGAGGGGTTGGAGGCACAAGGAAGCCAGTATGATTAGAGAGGAATGAGCAAGGGGCGCGGGGTAGGTAGAAAGTAGAGAATCATAGGTGGGAGACACACATATTCATAGTCACCACCAGAGAGTCACTCAAAAGTCACCTTGTACCATTTTGGATATGAGGAAGGGGAGTCATGCTGGTTCCTATAGGGACTCACCTGCTATCTGTGCTCAAGGTCAGTCCTGGGTGAAACAAGTGGACCATTTAAATCAAAGGAAAATGTTTCAAAGAGCAGTCTTGGTGAAACAGTGGGCTGCTGGTCATGGATGATTAATGAATTTGTACTATGCACTTGGCCTGGTAGGCACAGTACCAAGAACACTCATAGGTTCCTCAAGAGCCCATGCAAAGGTCTAAAACCTGAAAAAAAGGGTGGCTAAAACATATTTGAAAATCTTTACAAGTTGGAAGTAATAAAATTTAATGGAGTGTCTACCAAGCAGCATTATATCAACTGACGGTCAACAGCTCTGTCTCTGTCTCTGTCTCTGTCTCTCCTGAGGACTGAAACCAGGGCCTTCACAATGAGCTACATCCCTGGTCCTTTTTTATTTTTTCTTTTGAGATAGGGTCTTGTTAATTCGCCAAGTTATGCAGACTGGGCTCAAACGTGTGACCAGTCTGCCTCAGCCTTGCAGAGTGCTAAGATTACAGGCATGGGCCACCCGCCCAGCTAACTCCACTTTCTTAATAACTACGTATGCAGTAGGTTTAATGTGGCTACATTTTCTTTCTGTTTTTAAATGATCATGTTTATATATTTTTCTATAGTATCACATGCAGTATACAACATAAAAAGGTGAAAAAGGAATGCCATGAAAAAGAAGTCTCCCACACCCAAACCCCAGTCACCCACCTCTCCTCCAGAGCCCGCTTTCCTGTGCTCAGCAGTGTTAGATGCACATACTAGTTAATGTGCATATGAGCCTCACTCCTTCCTTTTCACAGTGCTGGCTGCTCAGCCTGCTTTGCTCACTTGGCAGTGTATCTTGGAGATGTTTTCTTTCCTCTGCCCATCTTCTTGTGTAGTGCTGGGGATGGAACCTAGTCCTCACACAGATTCTGCCGGTGCTGTACCCTGAGCCATACCCTGCTTTGGGGCTGGTTCCTAGTGGCCCAAGAGGCAGTGCCTACTCTTTTGCGTAGCAGTGGAATAATCTGCTGTTTTGATAAACCATCATTTATTAGTGAGCCCTTCCTACAGCCCTGCCTCTTTTCCTAACATCCAAGCAGGCTTGGCCTCTCCCTTGCGCAGGAGAGTCACAGAAGATCCTGCTCGTTCCCCTCCTTCCTTTCAGATGATGCTCCCAATGCTCAGCAGCTCTTCAAGTGGAATCTGGCTTTTCCGGGGCTGCTTGACAGGAGTTGGCTATCGCAGACACATAGGAGAGCTAAAGCCTCACCCCTCGGGAAAACCTTGTCCAAAGGAAGCAGAAGGCAGTGAAGAAGGAAAAGGAATTTATCTGGATTTGGATGGCGGGGTCCAGCGAAGAACTTTGTTGTTGTACACACCTTCAGATGCATAAAAGTGCTTCTCTAGCACGTCTCCAAGAAGGAAGGTCAGCTCACAGAACATGTGCAGAACAATGCCTAATTGCTCTCCAAAGAGATTATGCAATGCCCTCCATCACCAGTGTCAAGGAGCCCTCTTTGTTCCACATAATTGATCACATTTAGATTTGTCCAGCTTTTTAAGGTTTGTCAATCTCATGGAGATGAATGAAATATTAATTTGGAATTCCCTAATTACTCAGAGGTTTATCATCTTTTCAAATGTTTATTAACTGTTCATATTCTCTATTATCCATGCCCGATCAAATTTTTAGTCTCCTTTTCCTTCTGATTGTCCCTGTCCTGTTGATGAGTAGAAACTCTTTGTATATTTTGGGTGCTATTCTTTGTCAGTCAAACTGTCAACATCTCCCAGTTTATGGCTTGTTTTTCCACTTTTTTAAATGGTGAACTTTGATGGACAGAGCCAGTCCAGTGGAGATTATTTTATCACTATTTGCCTTTATGGGTTGTACTTTTTGTTTCTTGTTTTAAAAATTCTCTGTAGTCCAAGGACTTCTCAGTCTTTCTATCATGCATATATCCACAAGGTATAATTGAAAAATACAGTGAATGATTTAATTTTTTTGATTTTATTTTGTTTTCTTTTGAGACAGGGTCTTGCTATATAGATCAGGCTGGCCTTGAACTCATTATGTAGCCCAATTTGGCCTCTAATTCATGGCAATCCTCCTGTCTCAGCCTCCCAAGTGCAGGGATTACAGGTATGTGTCACCACACCTGGCTGAACAATTAATTAAAAAATTATTACAGTAAAAGACACATTGCCATTAATCCCTTCAGAAAGGTCCCTTTTGCTCTAGACACCCTTATCCCATTATTCTTGCTACTTTATGAAGCAGTTCTGGAAGTCTTTCATGGGTGTCTTTGTTACACTATTGTAGCTGCCTCATGTCCTAAATCTGTTTAAAACATTTACCTTTTATGGTCATTTTGACTTTGGGGAAGAGCCAGAAATCTCACAGTGCTGGATCAGATGAATAGGGTGGAATGAAGATGTCTTAGTTACTTTTCTCGTTGCTGATATAAAGTACCCCACACCCAAGGTTAAGGGAGGAATGATTTACTTAGCTCACAGTTTGTAGAGGTTTCAGTCCACAGTCAGCTGGCTCTAAGGTAGAGTGGCACATGGCAGAGGGCAACAGTTCATTTTGGCGGAAAACAGCAAAAGCAGTAGGAGCAAAAAGGGGAAAACAAGCCTCTTTCTCCCCCTTTTCCACCCCAAACTGCTGAGATTAGGGTGGTGCCAATATAATCAGTGGACTGACCCAGAAATCACTCACCCTTAATCTCAGCACTGAACTACAAATCAATCACATACTCTAGATTCATCTGCCTCTGACAAACCCCCATCTAAAAATGCGTGAGGTTTTGAGGGGACATCTAGACACAAACAAACACAAGACACACCATAATATTTTTACAAGTCTGCCTTTCTATTGGAAGACACTCAGCAGCAGCATTCACTGTATTTGTGATCACATCTCATAAAGACACTAATGAATAAAGAGAATTTCTATATCTGCTTTAGAAAGTGGTGTGAACAATGGGATAAATAGACCAAGGGGTAGTGTTTTGAAAGGAATTAATGGCATACATCTTTGTAATAAACTTTTAATATTCACCACATATTTCAATCACATCTTATATATTTTTAAAAAAGGGATCATATCGTATATTCTGTTTTGTAGCTGCTTTCCCACTTACCAATATGCTATGGACATTCTCCCATGTCTGAATATTCCACAGCCTCACTGATAAAGGCTGCATAATTTTCCATTGTATGGAATATGAATCCCCTATTGATGAGCATTCAGGTTATTTCCACCTTTTTCCAACATGTTGCCCAATGTATCCACTGTTGTGGCCTCACATTTGTGGTTCTTTCCTAGGAGTGAAATTACCTATTCAATTCAAATTTTACCAAATTTACCAGAATTTCACTTTTTCTTTTTCTTTTTTTTTTTTTGGTCTTTTTGAGACAGGGTCTCACTATGCAGTTCAGGCCGGCCTTGAACTCACTTTGTAGCCCAGGCTGGCCTCAAACTCACAGCAATCTTCCTGTCTCAGCCTCCTGAGTGCTGGGACTACAAGCCTGAACCACCACACCTGTCTTAAAGTTCTACTTTTGACTATTTTCCAAGAAGCGATTTGTCATGTTCAATTTTCCTTCCCAAGAGTCTGAAATCAGAAAACCAGGGTTCTGGAGATGGTATTTTGACCAGTATAGTTAACAGACTTGTTCCCTAGATGTAGAAGTTTTCCTAAGAGGTAAAAACTTTCACCACCATTTTGCTCCTGGACTTGCCTCCTTCTCAGGTAAGCCCCTTTATTAGATAGTATTGACAGAAAACAGCCAGGAAGTACCTGGTTAAGCCCATGAGGGTGATGATTCTCTGCTAATTAATTGTATTTCAAATAGCATAAGTGAGCTGTGGCTACAAGTGGCATCCTTGTGGAGATGGTCCCTCTCCCAGCTGCTGCCCCTGGGCCAGGCACACAGCATTCTTGAGGAATATTTGTGTACTGAGCCAAGGAATTTGAAAAGTTCCCCAGAGAAATGCATCTTGAGAGTTTAAAAACTCTCCAGAATTTCTTCTTGCTGGGGGTACCAAGCTTCTAAATACTTAAGCGTTTGTTTTAGCAAATATCAACATATACCCTCTTTTTATACTAATTGGTAGTAATTTTCATTTATGGCAGTAGTATAAAGTTTCCCATTAGCAGGGATTGGTTTCTCATTTTTAAATGAAGCAATTTGAAGAAAGATATAAAGCAAATTGTGAGAAAGATGGGCTGTAGGTGAGGGGAGGTGGAGTGATTATATCCAAACATTGAGAAACCCTGCTTCAAGTGGAACCACTCCTTCAAAGAAACCCCCAATGTGGCAGAGTTGGATGAGGGGAAAGCAGGGCCTTAAGATTCCAGGCCAAGAGGCCTGGGAGACTCTGAGGGAGAGGATGACCGGCCTGGAGCTCTTCTTTTTTTTTTTTTTT
>NW_004955597.1:538765-568692 GCF_000276665.1 Chinchilla lanigera
GTTTTTCTCCGGTACCGGGAACCAAACTCACAACCTTGCACTTGCCAGGCAGGCGCTTTTGCCGCTGAGCTAAATCCCCAGTCCCCCTGGACCTCTTCTTGATGTTGAAGTCATATATAGGCTTAAAGGAGTGTCTCCAACATTATGGCCCCTGGTGCTGACAGTGACTTTGTAATCTCTCAGGCAGGGAGGAGGTCACCACATCATTCCAGAGAGAACCTGAGGAATACAGAGAAGAGGAATCTGCCCAGGAACTTGAGGTGAGAATGGGGGGAAGAGCTTGGTCCCTGGTGAATGTGGGCAGCACAGTGGGAGGAGGTAGAATTTCACTGAGTATTGGTAGAGATGGGCCAGGACGTTCCTAGTCCTTGCATCGCGACAATAACAACCATCAGTATTTATCTGGCCCTACCGTGTGTAGGCTTTGTGTTCAGTGGCTGTGGTATCTTGCCGAACAGTTTGTTAACCTGATGGGAAGGACGTGTCGTGATCTCCTAGAAAGGGTCAAGGGCAGGAGTTATTGATCTATGGTGTCTGCTCTTGCAGAAACTTGAATTCCAGGAAGGGAGCGGGGAGCCAGAAAATAACCACAGAAAGATGTAAATGAATGAGCTAATTTCACTTAACGAGAAACACCATGGAGATAAAAACCAATGAGGCAGTGTGATGGGGCCTCTGGAGGTAGCAAAGAGGCTGCCCCAGATGAGGCCACTGGGGAGGAGGTGGGGCTTGCAGTAGTGATGGGAATGTGCTGGACTGGAACCTGGGTCATGGCGTCTGATCCCAGGCCACCCTGACTCTGGGTTGTGTGGATCACACGTTGCTTTGGCCCGAGTCTCCTCCATCCCTGGTAAAAGTCTGGGAGTCAGCCTGGCACAGGAGACCTAGGAACTTGAGGAAGAGGAGGATAATAAATATCTGAGCCCAGAGAGACCTCACCACTGGAGTGGTCTGCCCACATGCAAGGCCTGCAGTGGGTGGAGTTATACAACACTGAGAGTCTGTAGGTGTTTCCCTGGCCAAAGGGAAACTAAGTCCCAAAGACAAGATGGCCCTGCCAAGGGGTCTCAGTTGTGTGAGTTGTGCTGGGCTCAAGCGTGCCTGTCTGGGGGCTGAAGGGATGCCCTGTACCCCTTGGAAGCTGTCCTGGCAGGAAGAGAGGGTGTTGGTGTCTCATTCACACAAAGCAATGCTTGGGAGGGTGGCACCTGAGCTGAGTGCGGGATAGTGGGCAAGAGGAGATCCCCTGTAGGGATGTAGGTGCCCTTTCTCCCACATCCCTACACCCCTCCTTCATTCCTGCAGCCTCCGCCCTAGTGGGGCTCCTCCCCATTAGAGGGCTGCCTCCCCCCTCAGTTGCAGCAAGGGGACCCCTGCAGGCCCATCCCAGGCCTTATGGGACAGGGAAGAGGCAGAGAAGCAAGTTAGTGGGACTCTCTAGGGTCCTGTGGAGCTGACAGGCTGAGAGGTGGGCAAGGCTGGGGACAAGGTGGCCCAGAAGTGTCTTATCTCCTCTGGGCCAGTGTCAGCTCCTGTTCCCAGCCGGTGGAGCTGCCAAGAGACTGGGGACTGCAGCAAATTTGCATTTATATTGCAGACTTCTGTTTCCAGGGCCTTGGCAGGGGGATGGGGTAGGGCAGGGGTGGGGGTGGCCTGCATCAGCTGAGTGGTGATGTGGGAAAGGCGGGGCTGCAACCCTGTCCTGCCAGGGACTCAGGAAGTGACCGGTGGCTGGACATGTTGGCTGAGGGGATGGTGGCACAGAAGGTTCTCTGGGCACATGGCCGGCCCTGACAGCCTGCCTGTCCACCCTCCCAGCAACAGCCAACATCAGCTGAGAGCCGGCTTAGCCCCATGGGCCTGAGAGGAAGGTCAGAATTCTGGGCCAGCAAGAGGCCAGGCAGCTGTGACTGTGTGTGATGGGTGTCATCCAGCCTCATCCACCTCTCAGCCCCTGAAGCTGTCTCAGCCATGAATGTGGAGGCTCAGAGGGGCCTAGCAATCAGTCCTAGGCAACCCAGCAAGCAATGCAGGGCCCCATAAAGCTACCTCCCAGGACCCCAGGTTACATATATGCTCTTGGAGACACCCTCTGTCACTGGGGCAGGGAGGAGTTAGCACTCCCTTTACACCTGATTTTTGGAGAGTCAAAGGTCATCTGGAGTGTGCGGACACTGGGGTTGGTATTGCAGCAGTTTAGGGGCTGAGTTTCATCTCACAGTGAAGTTTGTGGTCAGAGGAGTTTTCCTTCCTTTGTCCCTGGAGGAGGCAGCTTCTCCCATCTGTGAGACTCCATATGGGAAGGGAAAGGAAGGAAAAGGAGAAGAAAGGAAGAAGGGAGGGGGGAATATAGGAGGGCAGTGTGGAAGAGAGAAATGGAAGAAGAGAAGAGGGAAGGAAAGGAAGGAAGGCAGGGTGGGAGGAAGGCTAGAGGGAAGGAAGGGAAAGGGAGTCAAGGAAGTGAGCAGTCAAGACAAGGGCCTCTGGGCAGAGCGCTGTTGGCCCTGGGCCTGGTGACCCGGTGGACACAGTGCTGGCCTCTCTATAACTGGTGTCGCTCCGCTGTACAGAGTGGTGCCCCTCCCCATCCTTCACGTCCCCATTTGACAGCAGAAGCTCCTCCCTACTCTGGCACCGGGGGTGCCCTGCTCCAAGTGACCACCAGGGGCCACTTGGTCGGGGCTCCAGGGAGCAGCGCTCAGGGCCTGTCCTGTGCCTGTGGCTTTATGTTCATTCTGTGATGCTCAGCAGCCTCTTTAGGGGACTCTGCCTGGCGTTCTGGGTTCTCCCCACTCCTGCCCCGCACCCCTCCAGACGGAGGTCTTGGCCCCCTTCCTCAGCCTGTGGCTGTGGGCTTGCAGCTGACATACCTCCTGGTCCTGGCTCTCCAGCCAGCAGAACAAGCCCTCTCTGTCTGTCACCAAGCAGTCAGGACAGCCTGTTCCACCTGGCAGCCTGGACTACTGCCCAGCTTAGCCTTGGGGAGTGAGGACCAGCTCTGACCACCCATGGCCTAGGTTCCAGGCTTGGCTGGGCTTCTTCCTGGCTGTGTGGTCTTGGGCAAGACCCACTGCCTCTCTGGACCTCTGGCTCCTCATTCATAAATGGGCATAATGATAGGATCTGCCTCTTGGATTGCTGCATGGATTATATCAGATCATACATGGAAAGTGCTTGGTTTTATGCCTGGCAGAATATTAAGACATATTATCTGCTATTATCCAAGCTCTCTCTTGGTTCCTGTCCTGGCTTAATGGGGATGTCAGGTTCCAGGGACTTGTCCCTATGTTTCCTCTATTAACCCCTTTATGCCTAGGGACTCTGGATATGACTGTTTCTACACATGCAGACAGGACTGAGCCCCGCTGCTATTATACTCAAGAGCTTCTATTAGCTATCATGAATAAGTGCTTGTGATGGGCTCACCACTGTTGAAGCCATTTTAAGATATGACTCTAGCCAGCTACTGGCAGTGCCCTTTGAGAGGCAGAGCCAAGCAGTCAGGGCCAGGAGCCTCACCACCAGTGTGAGGAGGAAAGGAGGTCCCAGGAGCATCCTGTGCCCTGTACAGCTAAGGTGGGCCCCAGAGCTCCGTGATCATGTGTGCCAGGTGGAGCTATTTGGCTTAGAGCTGGTTGTGAGTGGCACAGAGCCCACAAGAAGTGTGACGAAAGGAAACAAACACCGATCTTTCTCACAAATGGCTGGAGGCAGGAAGTCCCAGGCATGTGTGATGGTTTGTCAATCCTCAGGGATCTGATCTTTCTGTTTTGTTGTTCTATCTGCAACAATTCATGGTCCCAAATGGCTACTCATCCTCCAGCCACCATGTCCAAATCCCAGCCCAAGGAGAGCAGGAACAGGCAAAGTATGTACCACTGTTTTTAAAGACCTCCACTCCTAGAAGTTGCAGGTGCTGCGCTACCTGCCTCCTCTTGGCTGGGATGTGGACCATGGCCACATCTAACTGTAAGAGAGGCTGGGATGGGTGGTTCTCCTCGGGGTGCCCATGCACCAGCAGGAGAGGGAGGGCCTGCGCCTGGGACCCTGCAGCAACGGCAGCCACACCCGGCATCTGGTCGCTGGACTGAGCATTTTGAGTTTTTGTTTTGTTGTTGTTTGGGTGCTGGGGTTGGAACCCAGGGCCTTAGGGATGCTAAGCATGCACTGTGCTTCTGAGCTCTGCCCTGCAGTCCTTGAGTGCACATTTTGAGACTTGCATCAGATCACCATACTTCCCTGCTTAAGCCTCTCCTGTAGTACCCTCTGCTCCCGGGTTAAGGGTTAAATGCTGGGGTTTTGTCCTCACGGATGCTGATCTCACCTTGGCTCACTGCTTCAGTCTCATCTCTACCCCACACCCCAGCCGTATCCTCCCAGTCCACCCTCAGTGCTCCTAACACCCAAGCCATACTGACCCTCATCTTCACCTGTGTCTCCCTTTGTCCTCTGATTATTTTACTTAGACGTGAACAGCCCTTCCCTCCCCTCCCTTCCCCTCCACCTACCTTCCCATCTCCTTTCCTTTTTTCTTGAGTGCTAGGGATTGAACCCAGGGCCTGTACATGTTAGGCACATGTTTTATCCCAAGCTACATCCCCAGCCTCCCCTTCCTTTTTTAAAATTTTGAGATAGGGTCTTTCTCAGTTCCCCAGGTTGGCCTTGAGTTTATGATCCTCCTGCCCCAGCCTCCAGAGTAGTTGGGACTACGGGTGCACACCCAGTGGGAACCCTTTTTACAGACAGAAGCTGAGCATTGCCTGGGTGGGGCCACACCACGATGGCCCTGCTGCACTGCCTTACTGATGACACAAATGCTGTTTTACACTCCACACAGCATTGCTCTGTCACCGTGTCACACAGTCCTCACAATTACAGGGTCTCTTTCGCAAATGAGAAGATGATGGGAAGAGAGGGACAAGCATTTCCCCAAGGTTGCATAGCCAGGTTTGCCTGCCCCTTCGCCCCCTGGCAGTTCTACCATCCACCTTCCCTTGGAACGAGTAAGGATAAACCACACCTGACACTCCATGGTCCTGGTTGGGGTGGCAGGGCTTCCCAAGTCCAGCTTTCAGAGAAGAATCTAAGGCCCCAGAGGAGAAAGAACTTGCCCTCGAGGTCCTGCACCCCATCAGTGAGCAATGCTGGAAAGGGACCCAAGTCTTCATCCTGGCCCCATGTTCTTGTCAGTTTTGCTCTTTCACACAAGAAATATTTATAGAGTGCCTACTGTGTACCAGGTTATTGCTTGTCTGGGAGCACTGTAGCAAACATATCAAATATTCATTCCCTCCCTTTGCCCTGAAACTGACATTCTAGGGCAAGGTGGGCTGGAGGCGACTGACACCAAATAAATCATCCACAGCAACTGTCTTCTCTGCTTCTTTCCTTCAATAATAGTTATGGAGAACTATTTTGGTCTAAGGTGGGCATAGTCCTGGTTCCCTTGCAGGGAGAGGATTGTGGGGGAAAAGGTACAAGTAACCCAGAAATGCGCAGAACTTCAGGCGGTATTAGTGCCTGAGAAGAAGACAGGTGAGTGTGCTCAGGAGCACCCAGGAGGGCAGTGGGCGGTGGGAGGTTCTTTTGGCTGGGGTGCTCAGGGAAGGTGGCCTGAGCTGAGACCTGAAAGATGGGTGTTCCAGGGTCAAGTGGGGGGTTCTGGGTGGAGAAACAGCAGGTGCCAAAGCACAGAGGTGGGATTGAGCTTGGGGCCTGGGAGACACTTGGAGAAGGTCAAGGTGGCTGAGCAGGGTAAAAGAGGACAGTGCAGAGGGGGAGGCTGGCAGGAGGAAGGGGGTTGGCTAGGCATTAGATAGAGGGGAGGGATGGCTGGCCGTCACAGGGCCTCACAGGGCACTAGTCACCTCAGGGGGCCTAGTCATCTCTCCATCTGGGGGTTTCCCAGCCAGGCCCCCAGGGTTGGGCCCAGCACCTGCTAGCCAGCCTGGGCTGTGCTGGCAGAAATAGAGCTCCCTGCCCCCCTTCCCAAGGCCCCCTTGGGGTGCCTCCACCTGCACAGCCGGGCGTATGGCATTGTGTAGTGGCTGTGGCTGCACACCTGGTGCTCTTCAGCCTGCTGGCTGCTCTGATTTAGGGGCTCGTCCAGCCTGGCTCAGGGGCCTGTTCCCTGAAATCCACCAGCTGGGGGGAAGCCAGCTGAGCAGGAGGCTGCAGGCCCTAGTGGCGGCTGGCAAAGAAGCCAGAAAGTGAAGTCTTCTTTCTAGGGCTTGTTTGACTGTCTTTGCAACTTGGGGCCTCCAACATCCTTCCCTTGGGGCAAAGACCCTGACCAGTTCAGCTGCTCTGTGAAGAAATTCTCTCCCTCCCGAGCCTCAGTTTCCTCATCTGTACTGTGGGAAGGCTGACCTGGGTAAACCTGTGGTGTGGACTCCAGTGCCAGACTGCTTGGGTTTGAAGCTTGCTCAGGTGACAGCTGTGTGAACTCAGCTAAGTTCCTCGACTTTCCAGCATCTCAGTTTACCCATGTAAGTTTACCCACGTAAGTGTGATACTAGTACTTATTTCAAGGGTTGTTTAAAGAGTGAGTGATTGAGTGAGTGAAATTCTGGTGCTTGGAGCAGTGCCTGCGCAGATCACTGTAATCGAAGTGTTTAGAGAACACTGCACTGGAAAGACAGTGGAGAAAACTGAGTCTATTTGTTTGCAAACTTTTTGGTCTTTGTTCTTAATAGAGAAGCTCTGCATTGCTCAAGAGAAATGCTGCTCGCAGCCCCAGCTGTTCGGAGGGGCTGGGGTGTGCCTCCCCCACCTGCTCCCCTGTCTGTGCCTGCAGCCCCCACGAGGGCTAATGGAGCATAATCTGGAAACCTCTACTCAGTTTGTTTCCTTTGGTTTACAGTCAGGGAAACTGAAATAGAGAGGAGCAGGGAGCAGCCCAGAGTGAGTGGCCCGGCCTAGCCTAGAACCTAGATCTCTTGGTTTTCTCTGGAAAAGACAAGGGGCAGGGGCTGGGAGAAAAAAGGTAAGACCAGAAACCTCTTAGGGAACTGGGTGCATTGTGGCGTCAAGTTATTAACATGCAAATGAGATGCAAATGGATGCAAAACAGCATGTTTTATGCTAATTTGCAGAGTCGAGAGCGACGACATTTTTGGTAATAGGGCAGCAGTCCTGGTCCCTGGGCATTGCCGAACACGCATCCTTTTTCTCTTTTTTCTTTATTATGATCAGGCCCATAAATCTTGGTTTGGCTGTACCCCCTCCTCTTCTCGCCTGAAAGCCAGGCTCCTGTCACCCTCAAGGGCTCCCTCACCAGTCTCCTGGCTCCGCTGCAGCCCAGGGACAGGCCAGGGCAGTGAGTCAGAGAGTCAGGACTTAGGAGCCACCAGTCAGAGGCAGGGGGTGAGCTGGCCAGTCTGGCCTGGGTGGTACATCTCAAAGAGGGGGACTTGGAACCTCCTCAAGGCCCCACAGTCCCCTAACTTGTTCCCCGTTGTCTGTGAGGGTTTGTGAGCCTCTTGGGGAGGGCAGCCTGGCTCCTTTTCTTTTCAGAGCACCCAGCCCTTGGGAGCCAGGTACTGGATGTGTCAGGTGTTTGGGGTTGGTGTGCGGGGGGAATGGGGTGGGGATGTGGTACTGAGACTACAGCTTGAATTCCAACCCTGGGCCCACTCCTTTCTGAGAAAACAGCAGGACTGCAGAGATAACCTTAATGGAGCACACCCTGTGTCCCATGTCCCCCACTTTGTTCTTGCTGCTGTCCCTGAGGTGTTGCAGAGGAGGGGGTTAAATGATTTGTCCTTACAGTTCCTCACCAAGCAGTGGCTTGAAGCTGCTCCACAGAGCTGTTGTGACAGCTACCGGGGCTCCTCCCTGTGCCATCAGCCAACCGGGGACACTGTGAGCCTCTATCTGAGGCGCCCTGTTCCCCTGGAAAACAGCAGTGGGTAAGAAACAACCCAGCCTTTTGTTTTCTGAGCCCCTCTACTCTTTTCTGTTCAGAGAAATGGCTAAACACATTGAATGACCCTTCCCCATGTGACTGAAGTCAGACGTGCTGTCTGCTCTTTGGTGAGTGGGGGATGACTCCCCCCTTTGCCTATGACCTTTCCCCTTTTACAGGAACCTGCTGAGGAGGCCAGACCAGACACTCCCACTTCCTCTTCTTTGTCTCAGGGTGGATCAGCTGAGATTAGGACCTTGTGTCCCCTCTGGAACTGGCTATACATAGTGATAAACACTTCCTCTCCAGCTGACTGAAGGAGGCTTGTCCTGGCACAAGACAATCTCGGCTTTGGTTCCCCCACCTGTAACCTGTCCACTCTTCCCTAAACACACCTGGGGAAACCCACCCTGTCTAGACGCTGTGATATGTTCTGGGGTTCCCCTCATAAATAGTGTGAATACCACCATCTTCCCAGTGGTCCTGTGTAGTTCGTCTTTGACACTTACCCTTGTACCTATTTTCCATCTACTGAGCAGCAAGGGAAGAGCCTGAGGCCTTGGAGTGCTTTCTAAGCACCCTTGAGTTCCTCTTCCTCCTAGGCATCCCAGGCCCCAGGGTGTGCGGGGGAAAGAGACCACGCCTGCAAAACGCTTGGCCCCTTGGAGCAGTGAGCACTCCAGAACTGTCAACCACTCTTCGCCCAGCAGAGGGGAGCGGCCCCAGAGAGCCGGGCGCTGCAGGAGGCACACAGCTGCCCAGAGCACGCGGGTTAGAGCTCGCGTCTGGAGACCGCGGCCTCCCAGCGCTGGGGAGCTCCGGGTCCCGAACCCTGCCTGCCTCGGGATCGCAAGCTGGGGCAGGAGGGGGGCCCCACTTCGCCCCCACCTCCCCGCCGCCGCCTTTGATTGTGGCAAGCAGCGAGTCGCGGAGCAAATTAACTTTTTGCACACTTCATTATGCGCCGCCCCCGTCCCCCGGGGCCGCGGCCCCGCCCCGCCCGCGCGACAACTTGATTGGGCAATTAATCTCCGCGCCGCGCCCGGCCGGCTTTGTGGGCGCAGCGGCCCAGGCCCGGCCCGGCCCGGTCTGCTCGCGCTGATAAGGCGCCCGCGCCCCCGCCTTTGTCAGCCCCGAGCCCCGCGCCGCCGTCTCGCACCCCGTCAGAGCGCCCCCGCCCTGGGCTCGGCCCATCTGTCTGCGCCGCGATCCCCAGCGGCCGGGCTGGGGGAGGGTCCCGCTCTCGGGCAGGGCGCCAGCACCCGCTCCACCCGGCCGCCCCATGTGTCAGGAGTGACCCCCGCCCCCCCGCAGGGGACACGCGCACACGCGCGCACACACACGCGGGGCCGCCCAATTAAGAGGGGCAGTAATAATTAAGAAGGGGAAGGCAGGATGCATAGCAGCAGTTTGAGCAACTGGGCGGGGAGGGGGGGTTCCCAGCAGGGTCCAGAAAAGAGGGGGTCGCCGCCACCCATTCTGCACACCAGGTGGGTACCTTCTGGTTATTGGCTGGGGCCTGGGGGCTACAGGCTGGGGGTGGGGTGGGGGAGGGAGTGTCCCTGGGAATTTGCCTGATACTTCGTGCCTCTTTGTGCGGTTTGAGGGGTTTTGCCAGCAGTTCACCCAGCCTCAGAAAGGCGGCCTGTGTTCAGGGCCTGCAGAACCAGGGTCCTGGCCGGTGGGCAAAGCCCAGGCCGTTTTAGAGACTGATAGCACCGGTCCCAGAGGGGTGGTGTGCTGGGGTTGGGTGGGGCTGTGGCCCCCTGAGCATGATGCACAGAGCAGGGAAGTCAGCAAGCGCTCACAGGTGTGGGTCGTGGTCAGCCCACGGTGTCCCTGGAACGGATAGTGCAGTGAAAACTGACGGTGGCAGAAGTGGCTCCTGCGCCAGCAGGGTAGTGGATGGAGCCTGCTCAGTGGGATAGGCCGGCTCCTCTGTGGGCCTTGGGCTGTGCTTGCCTCAGGGCAGGAGCAGTGCTAGGGTTTGAGCAGAGGATTCATAGTCTCCCTTGTTCCTAAAGAAGACGGTCACACTGCCAAGTGTAAAGCATCCCCATGGACAGGGCCAGGAAGCAGCATCATCCATTCAGTCCAAGAGCAAAACTAATCAAATGCATATTTTGCATGGCATCTACACCAGTGCCACTAGGTGCTGGGGATAGTCGTGAGCAGAGGACAAGCCATGGGTTCCTGTACAGACTTAGTCTGATTTGGCAGCCAGATGAGAAATCAACACACAAGAAATCAACACACAGACATGTAGTAGATCTGTGGATGAAAGAGCTGTAGAGCTGTAGGGCAACTGATTGCCCCCTGTAGAGTGTTCCATGGCCAGGGCAGTTAAGGCCACACTCCTGGGCCGAGAGCCCTGGGCCCGTCTGACCTTGTGTAGTCTCCCCCCCAACCCAGCTCCAATCTCCAGTCAGCTCTGTAGCCTTGGGCCAGGGTCCCTGGGATGATGGACAGGCTTCCAGCACAGTGCCTTCCCCCCATCCCTGAGGAAGTGGTGGCGAGCGTGGTTTCCTGTGATAATGACAGCCTCCAGTCTTGCATGACCACAATGTCGCATGAGCCCATAGTCCAGAAGGGGCCTAGTGAACAGGAGCTGAATTAAAATGGAGAAATGCAGCCTCTTTCCCCCCCGTCACCCTCCCCTTCCTCCCGTAGCTCCATGCGTGAGTGGTTTCTTCATCCTTTTGCACTGCTGAGCTGGGTTAGCTGGGTGGACACCTCTTTATGGACACTAAAATTAGGGCTCACCCAGAACTAGCAGGTGGGGTACCAAAAGAGCCCCCAGCCTACTCCTGTGCACACCAGGCTTGGATTCCTCATCAGCTGTGGTCCTGATTCTGATGTTCTGACTCTAAACATCTTGGAATTCCAATGTTGTAGGTGTCTGACTTTCTAGAATTTTAACATTCTATGCATCTGGCATAAACATTCTGGAGTTCCATGACTGATGTAGAATTCTGAGGTTCCCATACTGGTTTTGTGGCAGGTCCACCCATTCAAACAACAATGGGGAAAGAGGACCTGCAGAGTCACATGATGTGAGTCATGATAATAGTAACTCACAGGCTTTCTTTCTTTCTTTTTTTTTGATACCAGGAATTGAACTCGTGACCTCATGCTTGTCAGGCAGGTGCTGTGCCACTGAGCTATATCTCTGGCCCACTCACAGTCTTTCATCCATACTTTTATTCAACAAGTATTTTTTGAGAACCTTGTAAGTGCCAGGCATTATACAAACACATAAGTTAGAGTAAGCAAATAAATATTATGTTAGATGATTGCACAAGAAGAGAAGAGTATAATTGAAATGGGATGGTCAAGCAGAACTTACCACAAAGGTCATAGTTAAATTTTTTCTCTTGTTCTTTCAATTATTAAGGTTGTAAATCTAAACTGATAACTGTGGATTATTTCTTTTTTTTTTTTTTTTTTCTCCGGTACCGGGAACTGAACTCACGACCTTGCGCTTGCCAGGCAGGCGTTTTTGCCGCTGAGCTAAATCCCCAGCCCCAGGATTATTTCTTCTTATAGGTCCGTCAGTTTTTGCTTCATATATTTTGAATTTATACTATAGGGACATACCTACTTGGAATTATTATATATATGCTCTTCAGTAATTGATTGCTTTATCTGTCCCTGGTAATATTATTTACTCTGAAATCAACTTTGTCTGATATTAAACTAGTCACTCTAGTGCTCTTTTGATTAGTATTAATATGGTATATCTTTTCCCACCCTTCTATTTTAACTGGTGTGTTTGCAGTGTGCTTTTAGATTTTTTTGATGGTGACACATCTATGAGTTGTGCCTCTTTCCCTTAATTTAATCTGACAATTTCTGGTTTCTCCTTGGGAGTGTTTAGATCACTTACATTTAATGTGATTATTAGTGCAGTTATATTTGAGTTTATCATCTATTTGTTTTCTACTTGTCCCATCTGTTTTTTTTCTTTTTTCTCTGACTTTTATTATATTAACTGAGTATTTTTATGCTTCCATCTTACCACCTTTGTTGTTTTACTAACTCTAATGTTCTGTTTTAACGGTTGTTTTAGGCTTTGCAATATAGATCTCTAACTTATCACAGTGTACCTTCAAGTGATGTTATACTACTTCATGTGTAGTATAAGAACTTTGCAGGGTTGCAGATATAGCTCAGTGGCACAAGCACTTGCCTGGCAAGCACAAGGTCCTGAGTTCAATTCCCAGTACCAAAAAAAAAAAAAGGAACTTTGCAAAAGTATGTTTTAATTTTTCTTTTCCTGGGCTTTATGCTATTGATGTCAGGCACTTTAATTATGTATACAGATGTTTCTTGATTTATGACAGGATATTCTGATAGATCCATCATAAGCTAAAAGTATCTTTAAGTTGAAAATGCACTTATTTTTTAAAAATTTATTTTATTAGTACACATTTGTGGTACATAATGATTACATTCATCATGGGGAATTGGTACATGTACATAAGGCATCTTAATTCTTTTTGTGTTTCTCCCCTACCCCGCCCTCCTTTCTCTCCACCTCTTGGTCCCTTTCCCATTTGCAAAAGATCCATCTCTCTGTTTCCTATTATCTATCTTTTATTTTACTCTTTAATTTGTTTATGCTTTGGATTTTTCATGTAAGATAAACTATGTAATATTTAAGAGTATGTGTTTGATTTATTTCACTTAAAATTATGGTCTCAAGGTACATCCATTTTCCTACAAATGGCTCAGATTTATCTTTCTTTATGGCAGAGTAGTACTCCATTGTATGTAAATACCACATTTTCTTTATTCATTCAGCTGTTGATGGACATCTAGGCTGCTTCCAAGGTTTGGCTATTGTGAATTGTGCTGCTATAGACGTGGTGTGCATGTAATAAAGTGCACTATAATAGAATGTCTTTTCACTCTTTCAGGAATATACCTAGAAGGGTAATAACTGCATCAAGTGGAATTTCTAGGGTTAGTTTTTTTGAGGAATCTGCATACTGATTTCTCCAGTGGTTGTACTAGTTTATATTTCCACTACTGAGGGTTCCTTTCCTCTCACATTCTCACCAGCCTTTGTTATTATTCGATTTCTTGATGATAGCCATTCTTTCTGGGGTCAAACAGAATCCCAGTGTTATTTTAATTTACATTTCTCTAATGGCCAGACAGGTTGAACATTTTTCATGTGCTTACTGGCCGTTGGCAATACACATAACCTGCAGAACAGCGTAGTTTGGTGTGAGTTGTTTACGCTTGCAATTTCATGGCTCACTGGGAACTGCTGTCCACTGCTGCTGCCTGCATCACAAGAGAGCATCACACTGCACACTGATAGCCCGGAAAAGATCAAAATTCAAAGTACAGTTTCTACTGATGCATGGTGCTTTCACACCATTGTAAAGTTGAAAAATCATAAGTTGAACCATTGTAAGGGAATGTCCACACATTGCCAATTCCACAATTTTTTTCTTAAGATGATAAATTACTTTTAAAGACATCTCAAATAGGAAAACTGTAAGGAAAAAACTTATTCATGTAGTTAATATTTCTGGTGATCTTCATTCCCTTGTGTGGGTACAGATTTTCATCTGGTCTTCTTTCTGCCTAAGGATTTTCTTTATCATTTCTGTTAGTACAGATCTGTAATTTTAGCTTTTGTGTGTCTGAAAACTTTATTTACTTACTTATTTCATTAGTTAGTTTTTTTGAGACAGGGTCTTTCTATGTATTCCAGGCTGGTCTTGAACTCAGTATGTAGTCCAGGCTAACCTAAACTTACAGAAATCCTCCTGGCTCAGCCTCCCAAATCTTGGGACTACAGGTGTGCATCACCACACCTGGACTTGAAAACATCTTTATTTTACTTTTGTTTCTGAAAGACATTTTAATGGGGTATGAAATTTTGGGTGAAAGATGCTTTCAGTACCTTAAAAGATACTGCTCCACTGTTTTCTCCTTTATCCTGGCGTCTGACAAGAAACCTGCTGTCACCCTTGTCATTGTTCCCTATACTTAGTGCCTAATTTCCCACTTGCTCCTTGTGCTGTGGTTTGCTGGGTTCTGGGATCTGTGAGCTCATACTTTATGCCAGATTTGGAATATTTCAATAAACTCTTTTCCTAATGCTCTTCTTGATTTTTTATTCTTATTTTTTCTCTATATGCTCAATTTTTGATAGTTTTTATCTGCTGTGGCTTCAAACTTACTAAAATTTTCTTCTGCCATGTTTAGTCAGCATATTTTTCATTTCAGACATTGTACTTTTCATTTCTAGGAGGTTAATTTAGGTCTTTTTATGACTTCCATGTCTCCCCCCAGCTTTAAACATACAGATAAGTTAGTCTCCTCACTAAGGGCTGCGCTTCCTTTCTTCTTGTCATGCCTAGTAAACTTTGAGTTCTGGACATTGTGAATTTTACCTTTGTGGGGTGCTTTTTATATCTCTATACATCTTTTTTGATAGTGATGAATTTCAAACTCTATAAACCTTTTTGAACTCTGCTCTGAGGTGCAGTTTAATTACTTAGAAACACCTTGATCCTTTCCAGTCTTGCTTTTGTGCTTGTTAAGTGGGTCCAAAGCAGTGCTCTGGTGAGGGGGCGAGGCATTCTAGGGGTGATGAGGCCTGGGTATGTGTGCTCAGGGTACCTCCTGGAGGAGGGAGACTGTGAGCAGAGACAGTAAGGAGGCATTCAGGGATGAGAGAAAGATGGAGGAGGAGAACTCACAGTGCCTTCAGGAAATAACAGAAAGTCAGTGAGACTGTAACACTGACAGTGTGGAGCAATGTGGCTGGGAGCGAGGTGGAAAGTGGCAGCACACCTGGGGAGTGGGGCAGCTGCAGGCCTGGCCCATGGCCTCACTTCTGTCCAAGGCAGGCCTACTCTCTGCAGGAGATCTTGCATCTGCAGGACTCTGAATGCCTGTGGCTACAAGTCCCCAAGGAAGCCTGGTGCCCTTCTCTCCTCTGTGTTCATGCCCTTGTCAAGTTCTATAAAGCAGAGCTGATGTGGTGGATTGACAACTGGTGGTCAACTTATAACACCCAGCTGAACTGAATCAGCACGGTGCTGGGTGTGGGAGGCCCACCTGCGGAGTGTTGCCAGCAGCATAAGAGGCAGAACTGGAGAAGAAGAAAGGAAGGCTGTTGGGAGCTGGTAGAAGCTGTAAGGCGCTGTTGGTTCTCTTGGAGGAGCTTGTCATGCTGGCTTTCCTGATGAGCTCAGCTGTTCTCATCTTCTAAGGAGATCAGGACCTTTCTGTCGCTGAGAATGGCTTCAGTTCACTTTGGGGGAGCTCTGGTCCTCACTTTGAGCATCACTTCCTGGCTCCGGAGGGGAAGATGGTGCACTGCTCTGTCTCCTGGAAAAGCTTGTCGTGTTGGCTTTCCTGATGGGAACTCAGTTTTCCTCATCACTGAAGGAGCTGGGGACCTGACTGTTGCTGAGAATGGCTGTGGTACTTTTTGGGGGAGCTGTGGTTCTTACTTTGCATGTTGCTTCCTGGCTCCAGTACAGATCCCTCAGCCTGCTAGCACAGATCCTTCGCCCCACTGGCACAGACTATCTAGCTTCCACCACTGACCTTTGGGCCTCCCTAGTGCAGAACTGTGAAACAGGCCTGCATGGGACATTGTTGTGGGCTCTAGACCTCCAGTTGGATTCGTGGGAGGCATTGTTATGGGCTCTAGGTCTTCAGCTGGACTAATGCAGGACATTATCAGGGGATTCAGGCCCTCAGCTGGATTCTTTGGTCTTTACTGTGTGGACAGATTTTCTGTACTCTCTTGCATGATTTTTTTGGTGATTATTATAAATAATCTTATAAAATATGTGTCCTGTATTATATTGTTCCCCTTGCAAAAAACCACAAACCACAACACCTAGGTAACCAGGAGGATTTTCCCGGAGACACAATGTGGCTTCCAAAATTGGGTCATAAAATACGTTGCTGCTTCTGCCTTGGTCTCCAGGTTTGACAGCTCTGGAGAAGCCAGCTGCTGTGCAGTGAACTCATACAGGTGACCTGTGCAATGGCATGCGGAGAAGAGCGGGGGTCCCACGGGCAGCCAGTGCCCATTGCCCATCCTATGAATGACCCACCTTATAATGGACCCTCAACCCAGTCTAGCTTTCAGCTGAGCATAGCCCAGAGCCACCCGGCAGCCCATTCTGAGTTCCCGACCCACAGAAACGAGGGTAACTGTTCAGTGTTGCTGGCTGTCTCGAGTCACTGAACTTGGCTTGCTTTGCAGCGTCAGATTGTGGGGGCTTCTCTGGGCCTTTTCTGGCATTTTCGGTGAACCTACTAGCATCTATGAGTCAGGTGAAAAGCAAAGCCCTCCTCTGGAAAGTTCAAGTACACAGGAGTAAATTGGGGCGCAATTTCAAAGGGATCCCAAACCATCCAAAGTGGAACATGAAGCCCCTAGGTCCCAGTCCCTATGCCCCTCTGCCCACCATGGCCACAGCACCCAGCTGAGGAGGCAGCAGAGTCCCAGCCGCTGCACCACAGAGGGCACTTGCTTCTGCAGGCAGCGGGACAGGGCTGGCTGCTGCAGGGCCTCCGGCTTGGCAGAGCTGGGTGTGTGTGACCTTGACTCCTCCTCCTCTTCTCTGCGCCCTTGGCAAGCCGGGCCCCACAGAAGAGGCCAGCAGTGAGCAGGCTGTGGCTGACAAACGGGGAGGTTTAGCTTTCAGAGGAACAGGATGAGAGAGCCAGCTTGCATGTGTACGGGCGACTTCTCTGGCCAGGCCCCGCCGGCTGCCAGTGCTGAGTCTTGGCTGTGGCCTCTGCCTGTGGGAGGCCAGGGCCTGGGGAGTGCAAGGCTGACAACGGAGTCTCCAAGCCAGCCCTATACCTGGAGCTCAGCAGCCACCAGGCCTAGGGAGCTGACTCTTGCTCTGGCCCTGGCTTCTGGGGCCCTCAAACAGTTGTTCTCCATTCTCCACCTTGACCTCCCTACCTTGGCTCTGAGCTTCAGCACGGCAGCAACCAGCCCCGGCTCCCCCAAGCCCAGAGCCAACCTCTCCAGGTGTGGTGATGTGGCTGACCTAAGCCTGTGTCTCGGGAAGCAGCTCAGGTGGGACAGCCCCCCACCTCCTCGAGGCTTCCTGCCTCTCCTCCTTAGCTCTGCATTCTGTCCCTACTCCACCTCCTCTACCTCTTTCTCTCTCCATCCACCTTTTCCTTGTTTTTCCTTCTTCGTCTTGCTTCTCTCTCTCTCCCCTTCATCCTTCCTGCCACCTTGTCCTGTGTACTCTTTCTTCTCTCTTGCCCCTCCTCTCTGTCCTCATAGTCATTAGAGCCATGGACTCTGGTGGCAACCTGCCCGGATCCCACACACACTGGCTGTGTGACCTCAGGCAAGTTACTTCCTCTTTTGTGCTCTGGTTTCCTGAGCTGTAATGGGATTCTGATGGCGACTCTCCTGGCTGATGGGTGCCTGGCACCTGTGGGTGCCTCGGGAGCATCCCCCCCACTCATTGTTAACGCTCTTCCCAGGCTCCCTTTCTTCTCCTCACTGCCTGTAGGCTGCCTCCCGCTGTCTCTCCAAGACTTGGGCTCTGTTCCTGCCTCTATCTGCCAGGCATCTTGCACTCGCTGGCCCTGCCCTGCTGCCCCATCCTCTCAGGCACAGCCAGGCTGCCCAGAACAGTTGCAGAGCCAGGTGGCAGGAGTGCTGTCCCTGCTTGTCCATGCTGAGTCAGTGCGCAGGGCTGCCTTGGTGTCCCTGGTGACAGCCTCTCTCAGTGCCTCATTTGGCAGACCCATGCCACTGGCTCTGGAGATCCCCTGCCACCCTTCTGTATGGCCACATGAAGGGCATTCCCAGGCCCTGTCTGGCTCCTCAGCCCCACGGGCCCCTGGGCACCCAGCACTGCGCCAGGGCACAGCAGGGCTTCAGCAGACAGATGAACATGAGTGGGGCGATCAGCCAGGGCCTCGGAGTCCTTGCTCTGGGCCAGTGCTGCTTCAAGCAAAGATTCCTCTTCACAGCTGCCCTGTGCAGCTGGGGCTGTGTCACCCTCACGGTTGCAACAGCAAACCGAGCCCTGGCAGAGTGTAGGGGATCTTTGGAGTGAAGTAGAGAAATGACAACTCAGCTGGTGTCATGGTGCTTTGAGAGTACCTACCTCATTCTCTGGGTGAGAAGTCTGAGGCCTAAAGAAGGCAGGCAATACCGCCAAGGTCACACAGCCAATGGTGTGACTTCAAAGTCCCACATTCTGCTGTTAGATGGCACCACCGGTCCTCCAGCACTGAGGAAATGTCCTGTTAGGGAAGGCCTGGGACAGAGCCGACGAAGCAAGGCAAGCTCAGTACTGGCCCTCCTTTGCTGTCCAGGCTGGATCAAGCGCCCCTGCCCATCATCTGCAAGACATCTGTGTACCGGCCTCCTCACCTTGTGGATGCTGGGCTTGGCGAGGATCGCTGTGCTTGCCCTCCTCTTGCTCCCCTCCCTTTTTAGGAAGGTTTACACCACGCACAATAAAGTACACAGAACACACACATCTCAGGTGTGCAATTCAGCAGGTTTTCCCTTAAGTGAACCTTGGTGTGACAACCATGAGGATCAAGACCTGGAACATTTCAGACCCTCAGGAAGACACGATTCTGATTTTAATCAGTGTGAATTTTGCTTGTCCTCAAAATTCATATATGTGAATTCCTACAAGTCCCATTGCACCTTCTGTTCCCATGTGACAGAGGAGGAAAGTATAGATCAGAGAAGGGAGGGAGGCATGCTTGCAGCTCAGAACCCAGTCCTTGTGGGCACAGCTTTTAGCACAGAGGTGAGGGCAGTGGGCACTTCTCGCCCTCCTCAGCCACCTCATGCCAGCCTTGGGAGGGGGTTGGCAAAGTCTTCCAGCTGGTAACAGGGTCAGAGTATTACATTCAGGAAGCTGAGACATGAATGTCACAGAGCAATACAGTATGCGTGGGTCAGTCTTTTTTTAATCTCATGACTGAGGGATGCAACAGGGCGGCAGCACCAGGCAGGAGGCTGGGGTGGTGCAGTTAGCAACAACACTGGTGAATGTCTTCCAGCCACAAAACCATAAGAGGTGCTGTTGTTTTTACTATAGGATAGAAATCATCTGCCCCTGGGCATTTTCTATAGGTTAACAAGTGACCCATCACACAGGGCTTGGGCTGGAGGCTGAAGGGTACACACACACACATCCTTTGGTCTTTTTTCTGTTTTGTAGCTGTTGTTGTCATTATTACACTTCTCTCTGAAGAAAGCCAGATGCCACACCTCACAGGGTCCCTGAAGCCCAAGGACTCCTAGATCACACCCACCCCATTCACCCAGGGCCTCAGGGGCAGAGGCCGTACCACAGAGGAGAGGCGGCAGGGGCAGACACACAGGACGGACAGCAGGGGCTGGGAAGGGAGCTCATGTTTGAGCGACCAGCAGAGGGGACTTGCCCAGCCTGGTTTTTATCAATACCAAACTGTGGCATGCCCTCTGCCAGGTTACTTGTAGAGGCAAATGAAGTGACCCATAGGTTCCATGCGGGCTGACACATATGTGGGCAGGCAGGTTCAGCCAGCTCCTGGGAGAAACAGCCCCCAAACTGACAGTCACCAGGGGGTGGAGAATTTAGGGGAAACAATCTTGTACATATTGTTTTGTTTTTGTTTTTGCAGTACTGAGAATTGATCCCAGGGCTTTTGCACTGAGCTACATCCCCAGACCTTTTTAAAGCTTTTAAAAAATCTGAGACAAGAGCTCCCTAAATTGCCCAGGCTGGGCTTGAACTCTAGATCATCTTGCTTCAGCCTCCTACCATGCTGGGATTACAGATAGCTCCACCAATCAAAGATTTGGAGACAATTTTATTAAAAAACAATGAAAACAAAAAACAAACAAGTTTTTAAAAACCCAAAGAAAAAGAGAAAACTACAGTTTAAATTGGTAGCAACCAACTCACTTTCCTGCTTTATTTGTAGCCTCTTAACAATACCGCATGTCTATTTCAAGACTGTTCCTGGAAGGTCACACGAGATCAGAGGTGGAAGGGTTCACCACCTGCTCCCTCCTGTGTTCTCGACTCCTCATCACAGCCAGGGCCCTATCGGCCCAGGACACACCTCGGCCTGGTCCCTAGGGACGGCCGGGCCTCTGGGGCGCTGGATGAGGTGTTGGGTGCGGCGGGCACCGCCCTCTGCCCCCCACGCCGAGCCCGCAGCTGACAGTGGGGGCGGGGTGCGGAGCAGATGGACAGGGCGCCGCCGGCTCGGGGACCCCGGTCCTGTCCAGGTGGCTCAGGCCGACTTCGGGCCAGCTGCGGGCCGGGGAGGGGACCCCGCTTTCCATGACAATGGCCGAGGCGCGTACAAAGGCGCCGCGATCAGCGCTTTCTCGGCTGAGTTAATGATCCGCCGGGCGGGCGGGACCGGGGCGGAGCTGCCAGCTTCCCACCTCCCCGCGGGTGCAAAGCGCCACCGCCCCCTGGCGGGCCCCTTGTTCCTCAGCTCACCCATTCATTTACCCTGCGGTCCGAAAGGCGCCGGATAGAGCGAGGCAGGAGTTGGGGTCGGGACACGAGGACCAGTTTGAACGGCGTCATCTGGACCTGGGTCCCCCTTGGTTCCCACCCTACTGACCATTTCAGTGTGGGCTGGCGAACTCCAGTGAGGGCAGCAATGAGGGCACCTGGGAGAGGAGCGCGCCCCAGAGAGTGGGCAGAAGGAGGCGCGCAAGTAAGAGCAAGGAAGGGAGGAGGGCTCAGTGGGTGCAAAGCGGCTGCAGGAAGAGCAGGGTGCGCTCTGTGCTGCCAGGGGGCAGAGGTGAGCAGTTAGCCCAAGGCCACCGACTGTGGGCTAGGCCCATGCTGGGAAGGGGGCATCTGTCTGATCAGCTAATAGTGAATCAAACAAGTTAGAAGCATTTGTCTCTCACACAGACATGAAGTCCAGAGGCGGGCAGTCTGAGGCTGGCATGGTCCTCCACAGCCCAAGGTCTGGATTCTTATCTTATTACTCTACTATTTTACTACATGGCTTCCATTTTTTGGCCCCAAATGCCTGCTAAACACGAGCCGTCACATCTGTATTCTAAGATGGAAAGCCTTCCAGTTATTAGAAAGGAGAAAGGAATCAAGAAGGGAGGAAGATCCCCTTAAAGACTTTTTGTGGAAGTTATGATCTTTTACTTCTGTTTCATTGCATAGATCTTGGTCACAGGGCCACAAAAGCTACAGTAGAGGCCGGAAAAGATGCTCTGTGTCCCAGATACCATGCGTCCAGATGGAAACTGAGAACGTATTTCAGAGGAAGAAACAGAGCCTGATTATGGGGCAGCTATCTGTCTCTGTCACACTCAGGGCCCGCTTCTAAGAGTGTGTCCTTACTCCTCTGACGTGTGACATTTCTGCACAATTATTCACCCAGCATTGTTTGTGACAGCCCAAGACGAAATACCTAAGTGTCTCTTGACTGGGACAGGTGAGGCAAACTCTAGGACACCATGGGCACAGCCATGCACGGCATGGACGTGAAATAGCATGGAAGGTCTGGAACTTTGGAAAATAGGTTCTCAGTTTCTTCTAAAGTTAAACACATGCTTCCTGATGAACCAGTGACATTGCTCTTAGGTTTTTGCAGAAAAGAAATAAAAACATGCACCCCCAGAAGGGTTTGTATAGACAGGTTTACAACAGTTGAATATGTAATAGACAATACCTGGATGCAGCCCAGCAACACCGCTGATGATCGAGGAATCATGTATCCGTGTATTTGAAGTGTGTGCTGCTGTACAGATGAGTGAGGGGACATGCACGGCAATGCGGGTGAAACTCAAACATGCACAGCAAGAGCAAGCTGGGCACTAAGACAGCATGCTGCGATGATACTGTATATATGAAATTCTAGAACAGGCAAAGCCAATCAATCAGTGATCATAGGAAGCAGAGCAGTGGCTCCCTCTGGGATGGGAGTCGGGAAGGATCATGGAAGGATTTCTTGGGTGCTGGATATGTTCTGATTGTGATTGGGGTGCTGGTTACATAGGTACGTTTCACTCTATATAATGATACCTTAGTGGTTTTGCAAAGCAAGATGCAATGCTGGGCACTCTGACACATGCCTGTAATTTTAGCTACTTGGGCAGTGGAGGTAGGAGGATTGCCAGTTCGAGGCCAGCTTGGCCAATTTAGTTAGATTTGTCACAAAATGAAATGAAAAAGGATGAGTATGTAGTTTAGAGCTCCTAGGGTTCAAATATTGAAAAAAAAAAAAAAGGGAGACGCAGAACAGCAATGGCGTGCGTATTATGTGCTGCTGTATGTTTGTCAAGGAAAGACAAGAAGGATATGGGCTTGCATCCATTGATTCTGTCTAGAGGAGACAGGGGGCAGTAGGTACCTGCAAGAGAGGAGCTTTGGATAGGAAGAGGAAACTTTTGCTGTATCCTGAATCTTCATCAAAGTGAATGTAGTACCTAATGGAAAACTAGTTGAAAATGCAAAGATCAGATAGCTGCATATTTGACATGTCCCTGCTTTAGAAAGAAAAGAGTCCCCGACAGGCTCTTTGCAGGCACTTGGCACCTCCCTGTGGATGCTCAGCGCCCACCTGCAGATGCACCTGCCCCCTCGGGTCTCCCCTCAGTGCTCAAGGCCTGGGGAGCTCTCACCAGTCTTCCACAGAGTTAGTCCCTCTGGACCTGGGGACACTCTCCCTTATCTGTCAGACCAACATGCTTCCTGGCACCTGCTGTGAGCTGGGCCCCAGAGGCCTGGAGACAGATAGGAGCCACCGTTAGGAGGACCCTGCTTTCAGGTCTGTCCTCTCCAGCCACCAGCCTTCTCTTTCCCTTCAGCACCCCAGTCCTCTCTTCTGGGGCCCAGCTGTGGCCTGGGGCAGAATTCTTTAGAAAATGTATTATTTTAAATTAAGTGGTGGCTGCTTAGAGAATATAAGCCATGAGAGGAAGCAAGCAGGCCCTGCTCTCTTAGAACAGACGGAGAACCACACAGCAAGGAGATGAATTGTTTCCTCGAAAAAGATCTGCTCCCCTCTGAACTCTGCGCCTGCACTTGTGGCCTTATTTGGAAATAGGGTCAGGCAGAAGTCATCAGTGATGATGAGGTCATATGGGAGTGTGGAGGGCCTCAGTGTGGAGGTTGGCGTCCTCAAAAGAAGGATGTCTGCACATAGACACTCAGAGAGACCCTCAGAGATGACAAGCAGAGGCAGAGCCTGCAGGGATGGGTCTGCAGACCAAGGAGCTGGATGCAGGCGGCCTGCAGCCTGAGCAGGTACAGAGGAGGCCAGGGAACATATTCCCTCAGGGCCTCTATGGAGACCCCCAGATTCCAGACTTTGGGGCCCTGGCCCTGGAGCTGGGAAGCCTGTATTTCTGTTGTCTTAAACCACCTAGTTTGTGGTAACTTGTTGTTACAGTCCTAGGAAGCTCACACTCACACTGAGACAGGTAAAAACTAAAATGATCCTAGGAAACGGCCAGCTCTTTGGGAAAACAAAACAAGATACTAAGTCACAGAGCAGGTGATGGAGTGATTGGAAGCAATGCCACCTCAGCCAGGCAGTCAGAGAAGGCCTCTCGGAGGAGGTGGCCAAGAGCTGGCCACATGAGCGTCAGGTGGGTGCTGGGGGTGGGGCTCTTTGTGAGTTTGGAAAGCACTGGATGCTACTGCTCTGGGATGGAGGCCACTTGGCTGAGTCTTCAAGGTGATCCCTAGGAAGGAATCAGGAAGGCGTCTATCTCCAGGGGTCTCCCAACCCACTGCGTGGCTGCTGAGGGTTGTCCCTTGGCCTGGGCTGGCTGGCAGCTGATGGGCAAGGCCAGCCTCGCAGCTGACACACTGCTCTCTAATTGTGATTAACTACCAGGTCTTCTCCGGCTTGGGCTTGAGGCTGCGGTGACAGCTGCACAGTGAAGCGGTGAGGCCAGGAAAGGGTTAATGGGCCGCCCTTCCATCTGAGCCCTCAGACAATGACAGGAGAAGGGGAGGCTCCTGGTGGGGGTGTGTGGCATCAGCTGGGGCGAGTGAATGGAGAGGACAGAGGCCCTGTCCCTGGGGACAGGACATGAGTGCTCTACGAGGAGAGGGGTCAGAAGAACGGCCTTCCTCACTATTATTTTCATCCATTCCCCCCTTCCCCTCCCCTACCAGGCCTGAGCATCCCAGACTTTGCCCTCTGGGTTCCAAGTGGGCAGGGGTTTTACCTCTTGGAATCCTGAAGCAGGAATTCAGAGCGCCAAAGAGCTTCAGTCATGATGCCTTGCTGCTGTGGGAGAGCGCATCGCCTCTCATCACTGTCAACCTTTTTTGCTTAATTATTAGCACTGGGACCCAGAGTCACGTCCCCCGCACCTTATCCTCACTCCCCAAATAACAAACAGTGCTTTGATTGAATTGAAAGTGAGTCTGGTACCAGTTTGCTGCATGCATCCCCAGCTCTGCCGCTCACACCTGGGGCAGCTGGGGGACTCACACCGTTCTGTAGGTGCGCCGATTATGTAACCATCACTGCAGCTACTGTACAGTGGTACAGCCGTCCTTGTGGTTGATCTTTTCCTTTCCGAGAGGTGTGACAGGTACCCAAAACAATAATACTAAATTGTTCTGGTTGGAAAGGGTATTGAGCCATGAGGCAACCAACACCTGGGCAAATTGTAGCTGGAACATTGAGAACCAAACAAATAACAAGTCCCAGGACAAAATTTGGTCAAGTACCAAACTGGGTGAGTTTCAAAGCAAAAGAGTACGCAGGTATGACTATGAACCTTGCCAATCAGCCTAAATGTTTCCTCATGCCCCATGAAGATAGTCAGCATTCTTCTCCTCAGCCCTGGAATAGTGGGTTGATCACAGCCATTCAAAGACACTGAGTTCAAATCCTGGAAGTTTATAAATGTGATCTTATTTGAAAAGGGACCTTTGCAGATTAATTAAGTTAGGATCTTGGAACAAGGATTATCTAGGCAGTCCCCAACTGCCACACCAAGTGTCCTCAGAGAAGGGAGGAGCAACGTGATCAGAAGCCAGAGGGAATAGAGGAGGAATTCTGCTCTAGAGCCACATGGGAGGGAAGGGTGGCTCTGCTGACACCTTGGTTTCAGCTTCTGGCTTCAGAATGGTAAACTGATGTGTGTTGCTTTAAGCTGCTCAGTTTGTGATGCTTTGTTGCACAGGCCTTGGTGAACTAAGACACCTGGCAACCACGCTCTACTTTTTTATCTGTTTAGTTTTGGATCCAGTTTCAGAATCCTGCAGGAATCGTGCAGCTTTTTGGAATCTGGCTTCCTTCACTGAGCATGAACCATTTGAGATTCACCTATGTTCCTGCAGGTATGAGGACTCCATTCTTTTTTATAGGTGCGCAGGTCCAAACTTAGCAGGGCGTGGCACAACTGATTTCTCCACACACTGAAAAGCACTTGGGTCCCTTCCAAGTTTGAGTGACTAGAAACAATGCTGCTCCGAACATTCGTGGACAGATCTCAGAGTGGACACAAGCTATAATTCCTCTAGAGTGGACACCTGGGAGCATTACCAGGTCCCACTGTAAGTGTATTTATCATTGTATAATCTAACAAGCTGTCTTTCAATGTAGCTGTCCTGTTTTCCGTTCTCTCCAGAACTTAATATTGTCAATTTAAAAAGAAATTAGCCATTTTAATAAGCATGTACTGATCATAGCATTACTGTGAGGATTAAATATATACATGTTCACACACTTGATTTATGATGGTACAGCTTATGATTTTCAGTTTTACATATGACCATTTTCTTTTTCACTTCCACTGAGTATTCAGTAAGTTATAGGAACTACTCAGTGGTTCATTATAAAACAAGCCTTAAACCAAACAAGGTGGTACATAATTGTAATCCTAGTCCTTGGGAGGCTGAAGCAGGAGGATTGCTGAGAGTTCAAAGCCAGCCTGGACTAAGGCCAGCCTGAACTACACAGCAAGACCTTGTCAAAAATCAAACAAATAAAAACAGGCTTTGTGTTAGCTGCTTTTGGCCACTATAGGCTCATGTACGTGTTCAGAGCATAGTGCAGGTAGGCTAGAGGGGATAAGTTAAGTGGATCCAAAGCAGTTATGACTTAAGACATTTTCAACTTACCATGGATTTATGGGATGTCACCCAACAGTGCCTAGACAGAGCCCCTATTGCCATCACTGTGGGGGAGGCCAGGACACAGCCAGGGGTGGAAAACTCAGCCAGAAGGCCCAGGCAGATGCTTGCCCTGTCTTGAAGGTCAGGTTCGAGAATGAGGTCCTGAGGTGTGGATCTGCTGCAGGTGGTTTCCAGGTAGTGCTCCTAGCACCTTTGGGAAGTGAGAGATGCAGGCTGTAGCAGTTGTCATAGAGGCCTTGGCCAGTTCCTCAGGGGCCTGGAGCTGGGTAGCTCTTCAGACTCGTCAAAGTCTGAGGCAGGAGTTGGCTACTGTGCCCTGCCCTGCTGCCCCTGGAGTGTGAGGTGGTCATAGGGCCACTGGCAGGACCAAGGAGGCCTTAGCCCCTTTACTTGAGTCATCAGCAGCCAACCCTTCAGGCAGGTGGGGACAGTGCCTTAGACCCACCGATGGCTGCCAGATGTGATGCAGGCCCCAGAGGTCAGAGCTCTCAGGTCTTAGACAGAAGTGTACATTGAGAGAAGTATTAAGTCTCCGAGTAGCGTCAGGCAGGAAGCCCTAGACTTTGAGAATGTGCCATGAGGCCTATAGGCCAGGCTCAGGGCTTGATGGGGCCAAGGCTGCCCTGCCAGCACTCCCTGATATAAACCCCACTCTGCCACAACCTGATATCACCTTAGTGTCACCAAAGAGTGAGGAGGACCATGGGTAGGAACCTGTGGGCTTTGCTGTCCGTGGTGTCCCCAGCATGTAGGGCAGGGCTTGGAGTGGACTGAAGAGGTAGAGAGACAGCACAGCCATAATGAGTGATCAGTCTGTTTGAAGGGCATTTAATTATAAAGAAAGGAAAAACAACAAAAGAAACAACTCAAGGGGAAGATGAGCAAAGGAACCACATAGACATTTCTCTGAAGAAGCTATCCAAGAGGTCAACCAGCTCACAGACAGGTGCTCAGCTTCACTAATCATTAGGAAAAGTCACAGCAATGAGATGCCACTTCTCACCCCTCAGGGTGACCGTTCTGCGAAAGGCACCCCCAAGACAGGGAGAACAGCATTGGTGAGGTTGAGGAGAAACCAGACCCCTTGTGAGTTGCGGGCAGGGACATACCATGGGCAGCTGCTGTGAAAACCTTGGGGCAGTTCCTCAAAGAATTAAATCTAGAATTACCATACGATGCAGCAATGCTGTTACTGGGTAGGCACCTAAGGAACCAGGAGCAGAGATTTGAACAGATCTCTGTTGCGGCCACATTCATAGCAGCATTCCTCACCGTAGCCAAAAGGTGGAAGCAGACCAGGTGTCCACCCACTGGTAAACAGAGAAGCCCAGCGTGGTGTGTACATGAGAAGAAACTCTACTCAGCCCTAAACGGGAAAGAAATCCTCTCGGGTGGTACAGCATGGGCGAACCCTCAGGATATCATGTGACGGGAAACCTGTCACAAAAAGAAATCCTGCACGAGTCCACTTATAAAAGGTACTCAGAGCTGTCGTCAGGGCAACAGGTAGAACGTGGTTCCCAAGGGCCAGGGGACTGACAGTGGGGTGCTTGACAGGTCTCAGTCTCAGTTTGGAAGATGAAGAAGTTCTAGACCTGGATGGTGGTGATGGCTGCACAACACTGAATGTACTTCAGGTCACCAAACTGTACAATTAAAAACAAAGTGGTAAGTTTTACTTATGCACATTTTATCACAATAAAAAAGAGAAAATTTCTGCTGTGGCAGCTACCTCCAAGCTGGCTCCTGCCAATCTGCACCTCTTGCAGCTCACGTAGCTCCTGACCCCATGCTGAACAGAGAGCCTTGGGGTGCTTCAGAAATGACAGAATGTGACCTCCAGGGTGAGGGCAGGCACGGCAATGCGGCTGTATCTCCTCCGCTTTCTCAGTCACTGGCTGTGGGGGAGGGTGGCCTCACACCGTGAGGGCACTCAAGGTAGAGAGGAACTGAGCACTTTGGTAACAGCCAGCAACACGTGCATAAATGACCTTGCAGCGAGCTCTCTGGCCCCATCAAGCCCGAGGGTGACCACAGCCTCATGGAAACTTCCCTGATCCGCGGAAGGCTTTGAGACACAAGTGCTTACTGTAGTCTTAAGCCACTAGGGCTGAGTGAATCTGTTATAAACGCATTTGATAACTAGAGCTTAAGATATGATGATATGCAATGGAATTTATTACACATGAGAACAATTTGTCTCATGTTCACACACAAAGTTCATTGAATCCCATTAGCCCTCCTTCAAGACATACAGGGAGTCCAAATTCCTCCTGCCACCTCCAAGGGCACTGGCGGTTCCCAGCTACCACATACTCCCTCACCTGCATCCTTGCCACCTGGGTCCTGAGCATGGTCTCCCACTGGCCTCCTTGCTTTGTCCCAGCTGCCCTCGTGGCTGAGACCCTGTCCCAGGGACCCCGCAATGGAGAGGTCCCCTGTGACCTCTGAGAGCTGCAGGGAGGGGCCTCCCTTGAGAAACGTGTGACCAGCCGGTTCTTTCCAGGGGAGCCTCCCTCCCAAGGCATAGCTTCTGAGGTGGTCAGAGGGTGGCGCAAGGCCAGCTGAGCGTGTGTGGGGGGCTGGGGGTGACAGGGGACATGTCCATGCACACCTGCGTGCCTGTCCCAGCAGCCAGGGCACAGCGGTGGTTCAGAACAAGACTGCAGTTAAAACCCAGCTCCTCTGTTCTGACTGTATGGCCTCGGGCAGATCAGTTACCCTCTACGGGAAGAGCACGCGCTCATACCTCCTTGCGGCTGTGCGGAGGTGGGACGGGATGACGGGTGTAGAAGGGCTGAGGGCAGTAGGAGCCCGTGCAAGAATTACTGGGTGTAGCAGCATCTATAGCTCAACTGTGGGGGTTCAGGGACATCAGGTGTGAAAGTGCCGGGGCTTGGTTATGCGCCTCCGTGAGCCTCTGGAAAACCCTCATACGCAAACCCTCGCGCGGCCTGGCCCCCTCCCCTGCTCGGAAAGCCCACATCCCGCCCCCAGCACCCCAGCTGACCTGCGCTCTTGTACGTCCCATTCTGCCTCTCTTCTGCTCCTTGGGCTGCAGCGCCACCTGCTGTCCCAGTGACACTGCACGCAGCGCTGCCCAGAGAGCGCTGGGGAGGAGTGGAGCGAAGGAAGAGCGTCCCCACAGCGGCTGTGCACAGGTGGCTCGAGCACGCACACGCCAAGACCGCTGTCATCACCTCTGCGTGGGACAGACGGAGGGCGAGGCCGCGGAGGTCACGCGGAGCATCAGCGAAGCTAGCAAGAGGCTTCACACCTTCCTTCCACCTCCACAGCAAACAGCCCGCGGGGTGCGGACTCCCGGGTCTGCGCGGCGCTGGGGGACCGCCCTCTGCTTTGTCGGGGAGGACAGCCACAGGGCCGAGACTCTGCATCCTTGGGACGAGGCTGGGTTGCGCTTCCCGCCGGGTCCTTGTGTCAGAAGAGACTCAGAGTCCTCTGTCGGGGTCTGGCTCGCTGCCTCCCACCCCTCCCGCGCTCCCAACAGTCTCAGGGAAACTCGCCCTGGATTCCAGTGCTTGTCAACGTGAAATGCAGTGCGCAGTAGCTGTTGTGGGAGAGCAATTGGTGGGGGCGTTAGGTTCCAATGTGAGGAGGAAACTATAAAACTAAACAAAACTTCTAAAAATCCCTAAAAATCCTCTAAGTCACCCATCAAGTACAGTTTGGGCATCTTTGTGAGTACAGTCATATCCAGGTACAAACACACAGGGCGGGAACAGGGGCAAAGCACGGTGTGATTCCTTGTCGTTCACACTGCAATGTTAGATTTTGCTCTCCGCATAGGTCGCAGCTTCTGAACAGGGGCCACCGCCCCCACACCTTCCTCCCTTCCTCATGTCCAGGCAGAATCCCCCACACCGGGGCCTTCCTCCCTT
>NW_004955597.1:568857-573768 GCF_000276665.1 Chinchilla lanigera
AGTTGCCTTCTTGAAGTTACACAGTAAAGTGCTTATCTCTTACCGAGCGTTTATTATGTATCAGGCACTGTTCTGAGCTCCTGCTTGCTTTATTTCACATAATCCTAATAACACCCTGAAATAGTATTCTGTCCTCTCTTTATAGCTGAGTAAACAGAGCACTGAGAGATTAAGAAACTAACCCAAGTTCACACAGCCAGCAAATGATAGAGCTTGAGACTGAGGCCAGGGGACCCAGAAGCAGAACCTGTGCTCTTAACCGTTGTGTTGGCCCCCTGCACAGAGGCTCCCCTGAGCCTTGTGCCCTTGTCTGTGTGTCTATGGTCAGCCCACAGCTGGGTCAGGTAGACTAGAACTGGTCTGGGTCACTTTGCTTCCCCAGCTCTCCTTCATTCCAGCCAAGTGTGTGCTCAGGGGCGCTAAGCAAGCACAGGAGGTCCCCTGAGCCTCAGCCTAGTCCCCCAAGATGGGGACATGCG
Organism: Chinchilla lanigera; assembly: GCF_000276665.1. Lineage (NCBI taxonomy): Eukaryota > Metazoa > Chordata > Mammalia > Rodentia > Chinchillidae > Chinchilla > Chinchilla lanigera. The sequence continues at coordinate 569,337 of NW_004955597.1, forward strand.
CCTGACCTGATGGAGGAAGGCCCAGCAAACTCTTGAGTGTACACAAAAGCCTCTCTGCTCACCTCTCCTCTCACCCCTTCCTGGGGTTTGGTCTGCCCAACTGAGGATGGTGCCACCTCAAGAGAGCTGATTGTGTTCATCTTTTCCTACTCTGCATCAGTGAGTATCCTCTCAGAAAAATTAAAAACATCATACCACAATGATATATGTGCACCCATGTTTGTAGCAGCACAATTTGTAATAGCTAAATCTTGGAAACAACCCAAATACCCATTAACTGAGGAATAGATAAAAAAAAGATGTGGCCTTCTTATACAATGGAAGACCACTCAGCCATGCAGAAGGATAAACCTGAGACTTTTATAGGTAAATGGATGCAACTTGAGACCATACTCATAAGTGAAATAAATCAGACTCACACGTGCAAACATTGTATTATCCCCCAGCATGAGAAACTGAAAGAGTAAACAAGGTCTAAAGTGTATAATAGATATTGTGGAATGGGAAGAAAACGTTCAAAAGGAAAAAGAAACTAGGATGGGGAAAGGAGAAAGGAAAGAAGAGAAAAGGGGAAAAAAAGCAATTAGTTATACTACTAGTGTCCCTTAGTTCATTGAAAAGTAAGGCTTGTGCTAATATCAATTGGAGAATTTTTTATGCCTGTAATTTGTACTCTGAGCAACTACTTTAAAGATAACAAGACACAATGTATTAAATATTATTTTTCTCCTATTATTTTGTTATGAAATATTGTTCTACTTTTTTTCCATTAAAATTAAAGAAAAGGATTTTAAAACTTGGTTCTCAGGAGGACTTTGAATGCCAGCTGGAGAAGCAGCCATAGAATGCTGTAAGCCAAGCTTGATGGGATATTCTGATCAGAGCTCAGAACACCAGGATGCTGATAGAAATACAGCCATCAAAGACCATACTCAAGAGCTTTCAGCTGGGAATGACTCCAGGTCACGTGTGTTACACTGTGGGAGAAAACTTGTGTACATTAGACTCATATCCTCAGACTCTGCAGGAGACTGAAATTAAGGATGATGGATTTATCAATCTGGTAGAAGAAATTTCAAGGCAACCCAAAATTCAGGCTGTGGTATGGGTGCTGTTGGGGGATCTTGGCCAGATTTATACCAAAAATTGAGCAAAGGGTACAGCTGAATGATTTGAAAACTTTTTAGTTTGGCTAGAAAGGAAGCACCAGTAAAATTAGGGCCTGCAAAGATGAAGCAGAGGAAAGTTTGTTGCTAAAAAGATTGGCATTAAAAAGAAGTCAAATACTTTGTGTCGGCCAGAGGAATCTGGAAGACTGACCTTCACAGACTCAGGGATTAAAAAGTAAAGACTTTGCTTTGAGAAGAGAGCCCCAGAGCACCCTGATAGAGAATGGCCACCTTGAATTGGCATCCTGGGATTCCTTTCACGGTGCTAGGCCATCCAGGTACTCAAAGGCCCCTGTGGCTATGACTCAGGAGCCCTGGGTTGAGCTGGTGGCAGACATTGGTTTCACCCACGTTATGCTGTTTTTTCAGTCATGTGGGATTCAAGAGTTGTGGTGTCAGGGAAGCTTTGACCCAAGTTTCAGAAGAGGGCCTGGGAGGCCAGGCAGGGTGCACCTAGAAGGCAAGATGTGAAGCTGTGAAAGTGGAGTAAGAGATACTGTGGAGACCTCAGAACATTCAAGAAGTCAGGAATGTGGATCATCTGAGAAAAGTGCAAGGAGTGAGCAAAGCCAGCCCAAGAGAGAAGCTGTGGGGACTGCAACCACCAGCAGTGTTGCAGGGGTGAGGCTACCCAAGCCAATCGGCACTCACATCAAGCCACAGCTTGCCCTGGGTGCCGGGCATGGAGGTACAGGATTTAATGCTTGCCTTGCTGGGTTTTGGTCCTATTATTGTCCCTGCGGTAGATTAACACATTATAGTCCCTGTGGTATTTGGAACACCCAGCTGAACTGGGTGTGATTCTGGGGTGGAAGGCCCACCTGAGGATTGTTGCCAATAGTATAAAGGGAGAACTGGAGGGGAAGATGGTGTGTTGTTGATTCTTCTGGGGAAGCCTATCATGCTGGTTTTCCTGATATGAACTCAGCTGTTCTCGTGGTCAGAGGAGCTTGGGTTCTTGCTGTAGCTGAGGATGACTGTTGTTCTCTTTGGGGGAGCTCTGGTCATTACCTTGAACATCACTTCCTGGCTCCAGTGCAGATGACTCAGCCTGGTGGTACAGATCCTTCATTCCACTGGAACCAACTTTCTGTCTTCTACCACTGACCCTTGGGTCTTCCCAGTGCAGATCCTTGATACAGACTTGCATGAGACATTGTCATGGGCTCTAGGCCTCCAGTGGGACTCGTGGAGGACATTGTCATGGGCTCTAGGTCTTCAGGTGGACTCATGCAGGACACTGCTGTGTGATCCAGGACCTCAGCTGAATTTTTTGGGTCTCTAGTGCATGGACAGATCTCTTGCACTCTTCTGCATTTGACTTTTTGGGTGAATATTGTAAAATAATCCTATAAGTTGTGTGTCTCCTTATTAAATACATTCCCTTGTAACCCCATCTACAACAGTCCCATTGATTTCTATTCCCATTCTTCCCATTTGGAACAGGAATATTTGCCTTGTGTCTTTGTATGTCAGCAGTGTTTAATTTTCTTTTGACTTTTATATGGGTTCACAGCCCAGAGTTTGTCTTAAGTCTCAGAGAAGACTTTGTAGTTTGACTTTTTAGCAATGCCGAAACTGTTAAGAGTTTGTTAACTCTTAGTGATGGACTAAACAGATTTTGGACAATGGGATGTGCATGATTTTTGAGAGGACCAGGGGCAGAATGCTATGGTTTAGATCTAGATGTTCCTCCAAAGCCTCCTGTGCTCATAGGTGGGGCTTTTGGGAAGTGATTGGATTGTGGGGTGTGATGATATCAGTGAATCAGTGCACAGATGAGTTTATAGCTAAGTGTGATCTTGGGAGGTAGAGCCTGGTCCAAGGAATCAGGTGACTGGTGGTGTGGCTTGCAAGGGTCTATCCCTCCACATGGGGCTCTCTCTCTTCCTGGCCACCATGCCATGAACAGCTGTCCTCCCCCATGCACCTCTGTAGTGCTGTCTTACCCTGGAGCCAGCTGTCTATTGAAGCTGGAGAACTGAAGGGGAAGATGGTGTGTTGCTGATTGAAGTGGAGTTAAAGTGTGAGTTAAAAAGTGGATTGAAGTGTGAGTTAAAAGAAACCTCTCCTTCCTTAAATTGTGGGTGTCAGGTATTGTGTCTCAGTGACGAGAAAGTGACTAATGCATCATGGAGTCAGCAAATGCTACAATGCTGCCAACATCCAGAGCGACATTAACATTTCCCACTTCCCAGAGGACACTCTAGAGCCAGACTCCCTGGGTTCAAAGTCCAGCTCTGTCACTTCCCAGCTGTGTGACGTTGTTACTTAACCTTTCTAGGCCTCATTAGTCTCATGTAAGATGATCATCCCTTTCACCAGGGATTCAGTGCCCATGAACTGCCTCCTCAGTAAGTGGTCTGTCTTAGCATTATAGATTGGTTGAAGAGGTGGGCCACACTGTTTCTCATCCTAAGGAAAGGGTGATGGAAACAGGCCTGCAGTGTCAAAGAGGAACCTCTGTAAGGGCGATGGAAAATCCTAGGTTTGGGGCCTTGCTGGGGTGTCTTGAGCACTGGCAGGCCAGGTCTGGACCAGCAAGCCCAGGATGAGTGCTTACGGACTCTGGGGGCTGAGCCTTCTTCCCTAGTTCTTCTGACAGGAGGCTGCTATCAGCTCTAGTGACTTGCAAGGAGGCTGATCTAACCAGGGCTCCCTCTGCTGCTTCCTCCTGCTAGAAGGGCTCCTGGAGGGTAGAGGAGGTGTGTTTAATGTGTGGGAAGGGGCATAAGAGCCCTGGTTTCCAGGCCTGGCAGTCCCCAGCCCAACTCCTCTGGCTTTGCCCCATTGGTACAGTGCGTGAACCATGATCATTGGGCATTGCTGAAGAACAGAGCATTCTTTAGATAGGGCACATGTTAGGGCAGAAATCAAGTCTCAGTACATTTTTTGAATCATACAAAATATCTTTCCAACCACAAAAAATAAAATCTATAGGAGAAGAATTTTGGAAAATTAGTAAAAACATGGAAATTAAAAATACACTCATAAGCTGGTGCATGCGTGTGATCCCAGCTACTTGGGAGGCCAAGTCAAGAGGATTGCAAGATTGAGGTAAACTTACAGTCAAGAATAAAAACACAATGTAATGCATACCTGTGTACCTGCAGCCATTCTGATCAAATATTTCCATTTTCACATTTGCTTCAGATTTTAAGAAATTAAAAATTACAGACATAAGAGAATTCTTATGTTTTCCAATCTCTTACTTCACATCTGATCCAGAGGCACCACCAGCTTGGATTTGGTGTGTGCTCATC
>NW_004955597.1:575282-576956 GCF_000276665.1 Chinchilla lanigera
CTGCTGTGGGGACCAGGCCTTCAACTCAGGAGTTTTTGGGGAATGTTCCAGATCCCAACCTTAACACTCCCCCTGGGGGGCCCTACACTTTCGTGTTGGACTCACGGGAGTGATAATCTGGTCAGGCTCTGGTGGGACCACCCCCTGCTGACCTGAGGAAGGGGAATAGGCTCGGGAAACCAAGGTGTGTGACCAGCTCCCTCACCAACTGGCCTTGGTGGAGCACAAACACGGAGAGTTTAGTGTTTGCCCTGTTGCTTCTTCTAAGGAGATGCTCGGCCTTTCCTGTCCCCCTCTGAGACCTGGTCACTTCCTGACACTTTGCTTCTCACTGCTGGGCACCAGCCAGCCAGGGGCCCCTGCAAGGCAGCCACACAGGCCCTCAAGCCAGGCTCCTCCTAAGACCCCTGGCTCCTGACAGCTCCTCAAGCCTGGCAGGAAAGACAGGCTGGTCTCTTGCTGCTGTCTCCCCTCATGGCTTTGTCCTCTCTCCTGGTCACCGTTTTTGCTCAGAGAGGTGTGAGAAGGGGCAGAGCTGCAGGGCTGTGGATGCAGGTTTATATCCTTACGGGTCAGGAGTGGCTGGCATCCCCTGCAGTCCCTAGGCTGCCTGTGAGAGTTTCCTGTATGTCTCCTTCCTAGCTGTGGAGCATTGGTTGCAGAGGAAAAGCCATGCACTGCTGCTGGCTGCCCCAGGCTAACAGCCTCTAAGTCCTGGCACTCACTCTGAGTGACCTGAGGAGATGGTTCTACCCGCTACAGCCTCCCCAAGGGCCTTGGCAACACTATCTTTAGATCCGAGGCTATTTTCTACCTCTTTCTCCCCAGCTTTGGTTCCTGGTTCTCAGTTCTGGAGCAATAAAAATTCCTCCCCTCAACCTGTTGTACCCAATGGTGTTGGGTGTGTTTGATGGTGGTGACAGTGGGGAATGGAATATCATGCAGAGCTGTGCAGGAAGGTGAGGTTCTCAGCCCACCTCCATATGCATGTGCTCCTGCAACACTCAAAAATACAAGGGATGATCAAAATATATAGTGAATGTTTACATAAACAATTTGTTATAGTGAAAGACACTGTCACTGATCCCTTTCAGAATACTCCTCCTCATGCTTAACACACTTATCCCACTGTTTTCTCCACTTTCTGCAGCAGTTCTGGAAGTCTTCCTCATGAGTGTCTTTATGAGTTGTGATAAAAAATATGGTGAATCCTGCTGTAGAGTGCCATCCATTAGAATGGGAGGCTTGTAAAAACACAATTGCCTTAATCATTTTCTTCACTAGATCTGGCCAATATATTCTGGGTCTTTCCCAAAGTCAAAATGAACGTGAAAGGTAAACAGTTTCAATTGATTCAGGACATCAAGGCAGTCACAACAGTGCAAGTAAACATACTTGTGAAGGAGGACTTCCAAAAATGCTTCAGAAAGTGGCAAGAATGATGGGATAAGCATGTTCACAAAGACGGGAGTATTTAGAAGGGGATTAATGACAGTGTGTGTTTTAATGTAAGGATTTTTTAAAAAAATTTAAGCACTCTGTATTTTATCAAACTTCATACACACAGCATTTATATATATATATATATGTATTTTGTCTTTTGGAGACAGGGTCTCACTATGCAGCTCAGGCAGGCCTTAAGCTCACTTTGTAGCAGAGGCTGGCTTGGAACTC
>NW_004955597.1:577661-600171 GCF_000276665.1 Chinchilla lanigera
TGGCCAGGAGGTCAACAGGTGCAAAAGTAGGTGGCCCCTACCCTGCCCCATCGTCTGCCTCCCTCTCAGCTGGAGGAGGCAGGAATTCACCCAAGCCCAGACTTGATACCTGCTCAGCTCCAGGCTGGCAGTCATCCCTCCTGGGCAGGGCCCTCACTGTGGCGTCCGGGCTCTTTTGTAGAATGCGGGGCCACGTGCGACAGCTGCTCCAGCCAGGACTTCTGCATGCGCTGCAAGAGGCGGTTCTTTCTGCACAAGGGGAAGTGTCTGCCCAGCTGCCCGCCAGGCACCTTGACCAAGCAGAGCACTCGGGTGTGCCAGGGTGAGTGCAGACTCCTCGCCTGCTTGGAGCAGTGGCTGGGTGACCGGTGTGGGGAGACAGGGACACATCACAGTAGAATGTCATGTTGTGCTGATCTGTGGAACGGAGACATTCACAGCTGCCTGTATCCTGTGCCTGCCTCTCAGGGACTCTTAGATAAATCAAATGTGATACAGATAAAACACATATTTACATACAGATGGGAAAATTCGTCTCTGCTAAGAACTGCAAGCCTTTTACTTCACTTTCTTTCCCAGCAGCACTGGGTAGCTTCTGCCTTCTGTGCTTGATCAAAGGCACAGGATCAAGTTTCAGTGGGTGTGACCTGCCAGTCATGGGGATTGAGGAAAACAGCTTCTGCACAATGATGCTATGAAGTCGGTGTTTTTATTACACCCATTTAAAGTTCAGGAGATGGAGGCTCAGGCAGCTTGAGTCATTTGCCCAAAGGTCACACAGCCAGGGAGGGGTGAAGCTGGTAGTGTGCAGAGCAGAATCTAAAGTCGTGGTTAAGGTAGAGAGACCTGGAGCCAGGTCACCTGGCTGCACAGTAGGACATGGGGGAAGCAGAATTTGAGTCACGGACACCCCCATTTCAGAAGGACCTGCTGTTTCTGCCTTGGGAGTGCAGAGAGCAGAGATGGAGCCTCTGAGAGTCATGTCTGGTAGCTGGGAGGTTGAGATGGGTGAGAAACCAAGAGATCCTGGACCTAGGAAAACAGACAGACTGACAGATGGACAGACAGACCTCTGCAGCCTTTTTTACCCTGTGGGTCTGAAAGCTGGGGATGGGTGGGGGCTGGCTGTTGGGGGACCCAGAGAGGAAGGCTCTCCCCTAGATGACGACATCAATGCTGCCGCTAATGAAGGCAGCAGCTGCAGGTGCTCATAAAGTGCTGCCCAGGTGCAGGTGCCATGCTGAGCACTTTGCACATCTAGCTCCTTGAGCCCTCACAGCCTCCGTGACCCCTGGCATCACTGGGCTCAGCTCAGATGCCTCCTCCTCAGATGCAGAGAGATTGGCACTGCGTGTCACATCAAGTTGCAGCGCGCACACTGTTCCGAGCGATCCTGCTCGTTCTGTGGTTGGTGTGCCGTGTCTGCTTTGCTTACGAGACAGGATGTGGTGACGAGGAGAGCAAGGTCTTTGTCTGTCCCGTCTGTCGCTCCCCTGCTTCCAACACGGCCTGCATGTGTGCAGTAGTGTCCTGCTGACTTTCCTTGGACAAGTCAATGGGTGGTGGGTGGGAGGGCAGATGCGTGGGTGGGCGCATAGGTGGGTGGATAGGTGAGTGGGTGGAATAGATAGGTAGATGGGTGGGGCAGGATGGGTGGATGGGCACATGGGCAGCTAGCAGCCTAGCCTAGGGTAGGGATAAAGACATAGAGCCACTCACTACCCACACTGCACCCTCACAGCTGACTGTAGGCTCAGGCAGCACCACACCCGTCCCCAGATGCGGTCCTCTCCTGAGGCCCACACAGCCAGCCCCGCAGCTGAGAGCAGGAGTCTGGCTTCAGCGTCTCCTTGGGGTTTGGAGTGGGTGTGGGAGACCCAGAGGTGGGCAGCCTGGGCTAAGGGGGCACATGAGTCTGCCCTGCATTGAGAGGAGTTGGGCTGGAGCAGGGCCCTGACTCCTAAGGACTCAGGCACACAGCTGACACTCAAGAAATAACCCTCGGCTGCCAGACTCTGAGATCCTCCCCACGGCTCTGAGCCCTCGAAGATTGGCTCCATGAGCCTGTTTCGCTGTGCTACCCTGGGCACACAGCTCCCCGGGGCCCGTCTGCGGCCATCGCTGTATGGAAATGGCCTCAGTGTGGAGATGCTGTGTAGCCAGAAATGTCGGGCTTGTCTTGCTCCCAGCTATCCCTGGGTCTTCTCACCCGTCAGTAATAACAATGACACACAACAGCTGGGAGAGCACATCTGGGACATGGTATGGAGGGGGCCAGAACCTGCCCTGGGGAGGCCCAGAAGGGCCAGCAACGGGGCCAACGGAGGTCAGGCAGGCCAGGGGGGTGGCCAGCAGGAGATGGAGCAGAGACCAGCAGCGTCTTGCTCTGAAAGAGGGCCTGCTGGGACTTTGCCTACACCTTCTGCCCATCCGGCCACTGCCATTGTGCTTGTCCCTTCATTCCAAGTGTGCCACCTCGAAGGGAAAGCACAAGACAGACCCAGAAACTCCAGCCAGAATGTGTCACTGAGCAAGCTGGTCCCCTGGCCAGGCTTCGGTCACCTGATCTGAGGAGAGGGACTGGTGAGACATCTGTGTTAGAAATTCATCGCCCTCCAGAATGGGTCTAGATGCAGAGCTGGGTCTGCTGTTTGCAGCCTGCCCCCATCTCCACAGGGGAAGGGTGAGGTCCGAGCTCCCTCCATGCCTGCCAGATGCAGGCAGGGGCTGCCGAGAGTGTCACATCACTAAAGCCTTTGGGTGTCTGGGCTGCGGTGGGTGGCAGCTAAATGCTAAATACTGTTGTTGTCCTGCTTCTGAGGGCAGAGCCTGCAATGGTGGTGAGTGCACATGGAGGGTCAAGAACCTTCAGTGCGATGATCCTAAGTACTGACTGGGGACCCGGTGAACCTCGGGCCTGGCAGGTACAACGCAGAGCATCGTGTTGCCCTCCCTGGAGCTAAAGAGCCACAGAGAAAGCTTCAGTAGGGATACCGTGCCTGCAGCCTACAGTCTAACACAGGCTGATTGATGTTGAGGCCAGAGCCCTGTGTTCTTTTGAGCCCTCCTGGATGTGTGGATGGGGGATCCTTGTCCTTCAAGGCTGGGGAGCCTCTAGAACCCCTCTGGCCACACAGCCCCAGAACCAAGGCTCTGTGTTCCCCTTGCAGAGACAAAAAAGCCCACCAGAAGTGCTGGCAGGACTGGCGCCTGTGCAAGAAGAGGGAGCTGGAGCACAGGCAGGAAGGAGGCCATGCCAGCCTGGCCTGTAGTGACCACACTCCATTCTGTCCCTGCCCCTTGCTCACTGCAGTCAGAGCCTCTGCCACCAGCTCCTTCCCTCCTTCTTTTCCATCTGTGCTTCTCCTTCTCCTCATTCTTCTTTTCAGTATCAACCAACATTTCCTTTTTCCTCCTGTAATTTCTTTATTTCCTCCATTCTATTTTCCTTTCCTTCCTCTTTCCTTCCTTCATCTTCTACCCCTTTCCTTCCCTGTTTTCTCTTTTTCCTCTTTCCCTTTACTTGTTGGCCTTTCTTTATCTTCCTCCTGTTCTTTCTGCTCTTCTCCTTGTCTGTCTGTCTCTCTCTATCTCACACATACACCTTTAGAGAGAGACTTCGAACCTGGGCCCTCCCCTGTGCTCTCTCTGTTTCCTGAAGAAAGCAAATATCTCTTTGTGTGTCTTCCTTGACCTGTCTTGACCCTGCACTTGTGGAGAAGCTTTGACAAGCAGCAGCCTGGGCACATCAGGATGAGTCCCCAGAGCCCAGAAGCTGGCTGTGAGCCCTTTGTCCTCTGTCCAGTCCCTAGGGGCCATTTCTTCAGCCACTAGCTCCCCAGGAGCCATCTTGGAAGAGGTTTGAGGGCCTCTCAAGGCTCAGCTGAATACCCTGCCCCTGTGGGCAGTGGGGGAGCCATGGTGGGGCCCCAGTCTTGCCAGGCTCATCCTCCGTAGCCTCCCTGACCTGCCTTCCTCTCACTGTTCTGCACTCCATCTTCCTATCTTAGGAAGCTCCCAAGACACTGGGGAACTGAATGCTATTTCAGGTGGGGCTGCCACCCCTGGAAACAAATGGCTCATCCCAGAAGAGGCCACTGAAGCTGCCAAGTCACTTGATTCTCCACCCTGACACCTCCTGCTCATTTTACCCGTGGGGAAACCGAAGCCTGGGAGGAAGGCACTTGCCAAGGTCACACAGGGAACCACTTGCTGTGCTCTCACTTGGTGGCTGTTGGGCTCAGCACATCCCAGCTAACAGGAAACAGTGACGGTCTCTTGGGAAGGCGATGGAGGACACGGAGGAGGCTCAGGAGTGAGAGGGGCCTACCACTCACCTGACCCAACCTTGACACTGAGAGTTTGCATTTTGCTGCGACCCCTGTTCCCCAGGCAGAAAGGGCACTAGGAGGGTAGCAGTTGAGACCAAGCTAATCCGCAGGTTTGCTCTCACCGCCTGCCGTCTCACCTTCCAGGGGCCCTTCCTTCTCCATTCCAGGACCCCAGGAAGGCGCCCTGTGGCGTTTATAGTTGGGCTCAGCAGCCAGGAGCAGGAATGGCAGGAGAAGGGAGTCTGACCCCGCAAGGCCCCACATCAGACCTCGTAATTGTGAGCAAATTGAGAAGCAGGCAGTGAAAGCATATTTAACCTTTCCAAGACAAGCTAGGCCAGGCCCAGGACATAGCCAGGATGCCTTCTGCTCAAGAGTGCCCAGGCCTAGATCCGAGCGCTGCACTTGTGGAGAAGCCCACTGCCTACTTCTCTCTCTCTCCCTGCGTAGAAGTATTCCACATTGTTTTTACTACTACAGTCCAAATCCTAGGCTGCTGGAGGTTCCAAATTCCAGAATTCTAAGAGACAAAGTTAACAGTGGAAGGTCCTCTCCTGTCCCACCCAGCTCCTTCCTTTCTCCCCTGTTTCTCTCCCCTGTGAAGAGCTCATCTCCCAATTGCCTCCTCTAGGCCAAGTTGGAGAATTCACAGAAAGGCTCTGAAATGGCCTGGGTCACAAAGCCTAAGAAGACTGGGAGTGGCCCAGAGGCTCAGGCAGCTCTGGAGGCTGCTCCTGAGGGAGAGAACAGCGGCTGGGCCTGCAGAACTGGTGCCTCTGCCTGCCCCTCCTGCTGGGCTCTGCTCCCATTCCAGCTGGGCCACACCTGAGCCTTGTCCCCAGGCCTCACACTATACTCCTCAGTGCTGCCTTCTGTGCCCACATTCTGCTCAACCAGGGACCCAGCAGCTGCCAGGCTGGTAACTTTCTGAAGTAGGGGGCTTGTAGCCTTTATCCTGGAGGGCAGGTGAGGGGCTGCTTCCCACCTTAGGTGGAACTGAGACTGTTGCCATGGTGACCTCAACTGAACATCAATGCCAGCAGCTCAGAATGTCAGGCGCCCAGGTTGGGACCTTCCTGCACAGCATGATAATTATCTCACTTCTCCATTTCCACTTATGGGAAATTTATTCATTCTGCGCCATCATTCTAACTTGGAAATGTGCATTCTAATAACAGTAGAAAGAATAGTGATGGTGACAATGGACATGTCTTATTTATCAAGAACCTACTATGTGCTAGACGTTGCCAGGAGCCTTATGTACCATGTCTCATTTCCTTTGATTTGGCTTCTCAACCTAGATCTTAGTAACCTATGCTGACTTCCTCCTATGAACCTCACCCCTCCTTTCACACAGCCTCACAGCCTTGCAAGCTACCTCACAGAAGAGGAAAGTGAGGCGTAGGTTCAAGTTATTAAAATCCATCAGTCTCCTGTGTTCTTCTTTTTAGTAAATATGTGTAAAGTGGCTACTATGTGGCTGGGACTGTGCAGAATGACTGTGATAAAGACACCAACTTTGGTCCTAGAGCGGTCAGTGTAGACAGGTCACTTCTCATGGTGTGAGCCTTCCACAGAGGACAGGATCCAGGAGGACAGCAGCAAATGCATCCACAGCCCAGGGACAGGGAGCTCTTCCTCAAGCACCAGAAGCCAGCTGAGAACTGAAGGATCAGGGCCTGTGAACAGGAAGGGTGGGGAGGGGGTCCCACACAGAGGAATGGTCTGAGCAAAGACCTGAGGGGAAGCTCTTCTTGGAATAGCTGGGGCCACAATTTCCAAGTCTTGTAAGTTGCCAGATCCTGAACCATGGATTCAGCCCTGAGGATGGCTGGCTCCCTACTCACCCTACAACCTCCAGCCTCACCTCTAGGCCTGTCCTCCCACCCAACCTCCTATCCACAAGGTGGGCAGATACCCAGGCCAGCCCTTCAAGGAAGAAGCTGTCTGGTAGGGTCCTTGTGTGCTGCTGTTTCTCAGCTCCAGCTGTGGAGTCTTCCTAGCACTGACCCAGCAGATTCAAGTTGTACCCCATTCCTGCTGGTCAGGATCCTGACCCTCAGAACTCAGGAGCATGATTAACTGGGCAGGGTGAGCTGGATCAGGTCTGTCCTGACATCTCTGTCCAAGGGTGGAGTCCAAGAAATGAGATGTGACAGAGCAGATAAAAAGGCTACAAATCCGATTTCTATCCCCGAGCCACGTTTAAGCCCACAGATAAATCTATAGTCCCAGTATGCAGAAGAGAACCTGGCAAGTGGAAGATCTCAATCCATAGCTGTGAAATGAATGAAAGAAGGAAGGAAAGGATATGACAGAGGGAGTAGATCACTCTCTTCCTGAGCTTCTGTGTGTAAGGCACAGTCTAGGGCTCCTCACTCAGCCCAATAGAGAAGAGTTCACTTCACAGGAGGATAAACTGAGGCACAAAGACTCCGTGCCTCTCTGGGTGGTGCAACTCAAGGGAGGGAGGTTGGGTTCGAAGCTGCATATCCTGGTTTCTTATACATCCCGTCAGGCCTGGGGAAGTCCTTCTATCTCTGGAGCCCCCACCTACCCCTTTATTCTGCACCCTCTGCCTTTCTTCAGCCTCACACTGTGAGCTCTGTGACCGCTTGCAAAGCCTCCTTATTACACAGTACCCCCAGTTCTCCTCCCCAGTGACCCAGCCTTTGTCCAGCTTCTTGCACCCACACAATGCCTTGGAGATACAGCAACATTTGTGCAGTAGTAGTGGTTCATTCCTTTTTATTGCCCGCTAGTGTTCCACTGTTTATCCATTTCCCTATGGGTGGGTGATTGATCACAGTTTTGGTAATTGTAATAAAAGTTTCTGTAAAGTTTTTCTTATGGGTTTTTGCATGAGCACAATTTTTGTTTCTCTTGGGAAAATACCTAAAAGTGAAATAGCTGGGTCATATTATTATAGATAGATATATTAGGCAGAAATATTACAGGTGGTCTGACAGGGCTAGGCCCTCAAGAGAGTCAGTGCACATTACACAAATTACAACTGTGGCTACAGGCACACCTGTTAAAGGCCAGGCCTCAAGATACAGAGAGAACAACTGGACCTACATACCTCCCCAAGGGATGAGATAGCACCTGGTCCAATAAAGTCTTGGTAGACATTAGTCACCCACGTGGGTCACCAAGACCTTCTAAGCCATCCCTTCCTAGAAAGGTCTTTGTTTTTTCCATGTGCACTTGCCATGTGACCTACTTCCCCACTGGATAAATATTACCTAAGTGGGTATACTTCTAATCTTATTAGTTGATAATAGTCTTGACCCTCATACTCATCTCATGATTTTGTATCCACATCATGATTTTGCTCTATAAAACTTTCTTTGAGAAATAAGCTCATTGTAAACCCACATTCAGGTCCCCTTCTGTTTCTCAGGATGTATCTCTCTCAATAAATTTTTCCTACTCTTAACTTCCATTGTTCTTTAGAATTCACCCTTAGATTTTGGGGAACATAAACTTGGCATATCTCACATCTAACAACTGAGGAGTTATATTTATTTTTCCTATATCATTTGGAGGCCTCAGCAAGATAACTGGAAGGAGGTAAGAGCTTGCTTTTGTTCCATGGATTCTGAATTGTGACTTGTTTAGGTCACCACAGATTGTCATCCTTGTTTATCAGCTGCTTATGCTTTGTCTTTTTAAATAAAACATTGCTTTTTGTTAAAATGATGATAAATTTACACTGAGAACATGGGAAGATTATGTTTCTTTGATGGGACATTTTACTTTTGCAGGCATGGTCTTGGCCTGTTTGTATATGCTGCATTTGGACTTACTAGTTGCTGAATTTATTGGTGCTCCCTGCTTGACTTATTTGACTTGTTTTGACTGCTGTGGTTTGCTGTCTTACCTTAGACAATAGTGCTAGGAAAAAGTAATGTTAGAGCACACCCTAGTGGACTTTAATATTAATCAAAACATGAATTTATGAAATGCTGTAAAATGGGCCCCTTTTGAAATCTAGTTTATATTCAGGAACTACACATGCCTATTAATAAATCACAGGACCCTTACTGCTGGTTGAAAGGTTATAGGCTGACAGCCATTGTTAAGACTTGGAGGACTGGATTCACTGGAACAGTCTGGCCTGATCCCCCTTCTACTCTCTAGAGGGGTAGCTCAAGCCTCCTCTGTCCCAGTTTCTTTTCAGGTCTGATCTTCTGCTTGGTGAGGAGGCAATCTTAGCTCTTGAGATTCCCATTCTTGCCTTTCCAGATAAAGGGTAACAACTCTTGTGTAAATTGTCTCAATAGCTCAATAGCAGGAGAAGAAAAGACTTTCTCTTTTTTTTCCTGACTTTTTGAGACAGGGTATAATGGTTGATACATTGTGTTAACTTGAGAATTGAGAAGTTTAGAAGCTTAACTGACTCAGCAGGGGGCCATGGTCCTCTTTGTAAACATACTGAGTCTGTGCAAGTGGAGGGCACAGATATGGTATGGGCAGGTAGCCTACATACAGTATAAGGGAGTTACAATATAACAGAGTTACAAGATGGTGGAGGGTTGGAGGAGTGAGGCTCTTGGAGGGGACACATAAGTTGGGGCTGAGAAGATGGAGGCTGGCTAGAAGGTGGCTGGAGCAGTGAGACCGAATGTGAAGAGCTGGAGAAGAAAATGGCGACAGAGGGGCAGAAGAAGGAGGAATGGAGGCTGTTGAAGGCAAGGAGAAAGTGGATGGCAATGGGGTAGTGGGGGGTGGTATGGGAACAATAGGCTGAGAAAGATGAGCAATGGGCTGGGGAGATTAGGAGAGTTGGGGAGGTTGAGCAACAGGCTCTGGAGACTGAGGAGGTTGAGGAGGCTGAGCTACAGGTTGGTGAGGGGATGTGGAAGCTGAGGAGGAGTTGAGCAAACAACAGGCTGAGGAGGCTTTGGAGGTTGAGCCTGTAGGTATGGTGGAGGAGGAGCAAAAGCGGGAGGAATATCATTGAAAGGGCCATGAGAAGAGTCAAGGAGAGGGGCTCACAATGAGGAATGGGACAAACAGATTTGGGCCATTCCACATGATTGAAGAAGAGAAGGATGTGTCCTGAGAGCAGTAAAGGCCTGGATATAAGGGATTTCTTTCCATTTGCTGTTGTGGTAGCAAAAGTCGTTGAAGTCTCTGAGGATATTGTAATCAAAAGTACCCCCTGTAGGCCATTATAGAGTTTGTACCGAGGCCAAGCCATCTGGCAGTAAAAAGTTAATTGTTTTGGTTTTATGGTATCTTTGAGCCTGAGAGTGTTTATATTTGCCAGGAGACAACCTAGTGGGGTGTGTTTTTCAGGTCGGAAAGCAGTATTTCTCACTCTGTGGCTGAATTAAAGGTGAGCCTAAGGCCAAACAGCCAAGTCACAACCCCTTGAAGATTGTCACCTTCATCAAGGTGTGAGCGAGGTAAAGATACCCAAATCTGTCCTCCCTGGCCATCATTGAGAGGGAAGAGGGGTCTCCCAAAGGACGTGAAAGAGAGAGAGAGAGAGAGAGAGAGAGAGAGAGAGTGATGTGGTCCCACAATTTTGAGAATAAGAGAGAACAAGGCAGTAACTCCTGGAGTGAGGAGAAGTGCACCTGTGAGAACTGGAGTGGACCAGTGTTTGATGAAGGCTGGCAAGAGAAAATGTCAGGGCAAGAAAAGGAAAAAGTGGCTCACTGGCAGGGGGCTCAAACTAAGGGGTTTAGCCCCTTAGGAGCCTCATGCCCCACCTATCTGAGCCATGACACCAAAATATTAGGTTTGGTGTGAGACAAAACAAAGTAAAAAGAGCCTTTATTGTTGGGCACGGGAAAGCTACTGAGAGACACAAGGACCTTCTGAAAGGGGAAACTGGGGAACAAAGACTATATAGGGCTAGTTTGGGGGTGGAGTTCATGGGGCAGTCTGAGTGACATGGCAGATGGCAATTGGGCAGAAGTGGTGAAAGGAAACAGGAAGTCGTAACCAGGCCAGGGGAGGAGGAAGGTGGAACTTGGCCTGGGAGAAGCACATGGTTGTTTCTGGGCCACACCATTTTGGCTTGCCACCATGATGACGTGGCAGAAATTTATATGGGCAGAAACCCATAAGTGGGCAGATAGCCTACATATAATATAAGGGAGGAAAAGAGGCTTGCTCTCCCCAATTTTTCTTTTGTTGCTTTTGCTGTCTTCTGCTGCCTTGAAGTATTGCCCCTGTTGCCATGCCACCCTGCCTTGGAGCCAGCTGATTATGGACTGAAACCTCCACAAACTGTGAGTTAAATAAACCTTTCCTTCCTTAATTTTTTGTGACGGGTATTTTGTCTCAGCAATAAAAAAAAGTAACCAAGACACAGGGTTTCACTATGCAGTTCAGACTGGCTTTGAACTCACTTTGTAGCATTGACTGGCCTTGAATTTGCAGGGATTTCTTGCCTCAGCCTCTAACTGGTGGGATTACACATGTGTACCACCACACCTAGTTAAAAAGAGTACCTTTTTCTGATTTCATTTGCGATCTTTTCCTGTCATTTTGTACTTTCCTTTTTGGGAAGGCATGTTTCTGCTGAAGATTAGAGAGTGAGGAGCCCCAAACTGTTTCAAACTTCCCTTTCTACCCAACAACTTTTAAGAACTTTTAAGTTGAACCCATAGAAAATGAGTGTTTGGTAATGCTGAAGACAGGGAAGTCATCTTAGATGAGGAACCCATACTCCATCTCTGGGTCAGATGAGATGTTGGAATTTTCCCCATCCAGGTGAACACACATGCAAGTGATGTTCCCACTTAGTGCTATGGGCACAGCCTTCCAGATGTGGGAAACTGAAGCTGAGACCCTGTGGGAAGGACCAACTTATAGGTGAGACCAGAAGGAACTAGTTCCTAAAGCACAATATTTAAGGGACCAAAACACATTCAGTTTAAGAGAGAATCCCCAACCTCCTGGCTCTCTCTCTCTCCCTTCTTAGGCTTGATTTTTATCATTTATGTGTGTAAGGGAGGAAGTACTTTCACTAATGTGTAAATTGTGTTTGCTGAATGATGGGTACAAATATTAACCTGTGAGTTTCATAGTGTGTGACAGATATAGAGGCATAACATTTTAGAATGGATTTTGAGTCAAATTTAGCCTTGTCTTAGTAGTAAGAAAGATTGCCTAGGTGATTTGATAGACAGCACAAATGTCTTGGGAACTTTTTGCCCCAGGGCCCAGGATAAGAGTTTTCCAAGCCATTACTTGCCTCTATCTGTCTCTGGATATGATCTTTTTTGCAAGATGGGAATTTGTCCTTTGATTCCTCTACCTGCTTTCAAATAATTGGAAAGCATTTGTTCAGGTCTCTTGATTATTGGTTTAATTTTGCTAGTAGTGCTTCCTTCTTTAAACATGACTGTTACAACTACAATCAATTGTAGCTTGTGCTTTGAGAAACACATGCTGGAGTTAGAAGTGTGAGGTTTTGGGGAAGGTAGGGACATGCATTGGTGAGGGTGGCTGGTCTGACATGACCCATGTTCTATTTACTGTAGGTAGCAGCCACTTGCTCTGGCACAGGTACCTTGGGGGATGTCTTGAGAAGATATAAAAAACAAGTAGGGATTAAAAGACACCTATTTCCCTGCTGTCTTACAGATGAGAAACTCAATGCCAAATTCTCTTACTCCTTTGGAATACATTCTTAAGCACTGGAAATCCTTTGACTCTCACATATTGAGAAAGAGCTGTTTAATATTTTTCTTCATCCATGCATGGCCTGCCTACTCTCTAGAGGCAAAATAGACTTTAGAGGGAAGTATTGATTATGACACCATTTAATAACTAGAATTGTACTATAAAAGAGAGAGGGGGGAAATTGTCAGAATTACCTTACCTTGTGTTCAAAGTTTTTTTGCATTAAAAGATAATCCTTACTTGTGTTCAAAATGTAAATGTAAGCCACACAAAAATTAGGCATCTTTAGTCCTTAAGGCACAATTGAATGCATCTACTATCACTGAGTCTGAGGTTCCCCTCCCTTGCTCTCTGGATTCTAAAGGCAAGTTTTTCATGCCAACCTTAATTGAAGCCTCTACTAGACTATATCCATCCCTATCTGATTTTGTTCAAGCTCCTCAAGGACAGTATCTCTTATAGGAGGTTGATGGAGAATTTGGCCCTACCTGTGTCCATGGGTCTTATTCTCTCAGTCACCTCAAATAGATCAAACAAGATCTGGGAAAGTTTTCAGAAAACCCTAATAAGTACATTGAGGTCTTTAAGGGACTTACTGTGACCCATGAACTAGACTGGAAAGATGGCATGTTACTCTTAAACATTGACTTCTAATTAGAGACAAGCACCATTACAAGCTGCTATTACACCTGGAGATTTGTATCATGTTGTTAATTTTAGAAAGTCAGAATACAGACAGCCAAGGGAATAGCCAGTTTCTACTGGAGCCCAAGAGTCCCTATACAAAATTCCTACTGGCCTATCAACCAGATGAGAGATTGGAATAGGAAACATCTTCAGATGTGTATTCTTGATTGTGTAAGTAACTGTCCTTAAATTGTTGATTATACTCAACAATCATTTTTTAAGTACTTGATCTGGGAAAGGTCCCTTGATCATACTCACCCCAAATATTCTCAGTTAGAAATCAAATGGGCTTTCTCCAATGGGTATCAGTTCCTTTCATTAGCATAGTTATAATCAGATGATGGTATTTTTTCCTTCATGGTGCTAGTTAATGAAAAATCATTAAAGTTTTACATCAAACTTTTTACTTGGGGAGAGACAAGACCTACCAGTAGCCTCAAAATTATTCATAGGAAAAGGACTTTCTTGGACAATACAACAGATAGTTAAGACACGTGAGCTCTGCCAATAGAACAATCTTCTTAACTACACTCTTATGGTTTGTGTCTGGGTGTCCCCCCAAAACCACATAGAGTCATGGGATGGGCTTCTAGAGTTCATGACTGATTCATGGGTGTGAGTGCTACACCTACCATCGGGCAGGTAGTTTGCATACAGTGTAAGGGAGGGAAAGAGGTTGCTTACCATTGCTCCTCCCTTGTGCTCTTGCTGCTTTTACTGTTTTCTGCCACCATGAACTGTTGCCCTCTGCCATGTGCCACTCTGCCTTGGAGCCAGCCAAGTATGGACTGAAACCTTCACAAAATGTGAGCTAAATAAACCTTTCCTTCCTTAATTTTGGGTGACAGGTATTTTGCCTCAACAATGGGAGAAAGTAATCAAGACATGGACAATAAACCCTCCAGGTACACAGAAACAAGATAAAAAATCTGGAAAAGAGTGGTAGTTCCCTTTTACTCATATGTCAATGAGTAGGTGACCCTGATACCTATTGGTAGATACTTTCACAAACTGAGTTGATACCTTTCCTTGTAGAATAGAAAAAGTACAAGAGGTGATAAAGGTTTTGGTCTTAGAGATTATCCCCAGATTCAGACTTCCTAAGATCTTACAGAGTGATAATGGTCTTTCTTTTAAAACAGTCACACAGGGTGTCTCTCAGGCACTGGGCAATCTCTGTCACTTTCATTGTGCCTGGAGATGACAATGTTGGGAAAGGCAGAAAAAAGTGAGTGAGACCCTGAAGAGATATCTTCAAAAAAATGGCTCAAGAAACCCCTCTACAGTGGTGTAGGGATCCCTTGGGTTCTTCCCAGGAAGGAATGGCACCAAGAATGAAGAAAAAATTGACAAGAGACAAAAAGCTGGGGTCAGGTGGAGGTCTTCTCTTGCAGTGGAGAAGGGGAACTGCACAAGAACAGTAATTCATTTATTTATACCCTCAAGATGTTGGTTAATGTTTGCCTTGCTGGCCAGCAATCAGTTAACAAGCTACAATGGCTTGTTTATGTATTTCAAGGAGCTCCTGTGTTCTCAGAGCTCCCATGTTCTCGGGCTGACTTCATCCTGCACATGTAATTGATTTCCAGCTTCCACGGCTCCCAGCATCTCTCTCTTCTCTGCTTTGTAAATGATGGGTGATTAGCTGGAAAGGCTGTGCTTGGAGAATACAGTTCCAACATCCCTAACAGTAGTCAGTTGCCAGTCTAGTTGGCAAAATGTCCGAAGTTGTTGGTGATTTGAACCCTTTACAGCTAACATCTTACTATGACAATGCTTATTTATACATCTTGTGGTTATGCGTTTCTGCTGGATGTTTAAGATCAAGTCAAGGCGAGACCCATATTAATCCTTTTTTTCCTATCCATCAACGTCAGTTAAGTCTCCTCAGGGTTGCTTTGGAACCACACACAGCACCTCTAGATCCACTGTCAGTGTCAGCCATTTGGATGAGTCACGGCCATTGCTTGACCAAGTTGTTTTCTGTGAAAACTTGAGAGATCTTGTCTCTCCAAGTGACTCTCCTTAGGCACATTGTACATCCTCAAATCACTTTCCTCTGTGGTCCTGTAATCTCCTTGATCAGAAAATCAGGGGCTCAACTGAGTCAGGATGTCTCAGCAGAGGTTCTCTTCTGCCCTGGGTTTACTCTGACCTCAGAGGGCAAGGGCCCAAATATTGACTCTCCTCTTAGCCCATTTATCTTTCTAATTTTTTGGTCTCCAAATCTCAGTTATTAAACATCCAGAAGAGAAGCTTAATGACATTACACTGCAATAGAAACAGTAAGCTTCACATTACTATCTATCTGAATATCAGACACTTTAGAACATAAAGTGAAACTGTTATTTTCTTAACACCCATTGATAACCTATCATTTAAATCCCTATAGAATGCTAACAGATAATAGTTACATACTCATACATTGAAATTAGAAACCAAATCCATAGATAACATTGCCGCATGACAATCATGACATTTTGTAACATACTTAAAATTTCATTTGGACATAACATAACCCTTTCAACCAATCATCTCTAATACATAAGCTTTTATCTAATCTGTTATCCTTTAATGAGATATACATAAATTTTTAAAGGCAAAGGTCTGAATCTGAAAGGTCTGAATCAAAAAGTCTTATCATAAGCAATCCTTGCTTTACATTTTGAAGACCTGTACATTGGAATCATGAATACATTTCAATACACTATGAAATCAACAATGATAAATTACCACACACATATGAAAACCTTTGGTTCTTACTTAAGTTTTGTACTAAGAGCATCTTTTGTGAGAATACCTTATATTTTATTTTTTCTGGAACATTTTTAACTATGACCAAATTATTGGGGGTATCTCCTAAGAGACTCTGGAGGTCATTAGGGGCTCCTTATTAATGAATAAAGGTTGGCCACCTCTTTATTCACCAACTGGAGTTTTTGCCCAATAATTTCTTCCTAAAGAATTGTGGTTAAATGTCTTAATTTTTTCATCAGTTGCAGGAAAGTTAATTTTTTAAACTAACTGAGGAGAAAGCATGCTTTTAAAACTGTAATCCAAATTGTATTATAGATAAATGATAAGAGAAAAATGGTGAGCTCAAAACAGAGGGGAACAGCTGTTCACAAAATGACAAACACATAACAAGTACACAGAACACACAAACATCTTACAAAATCAGAGTGTACTCAAATATATTCTAGATCAAATTGAATTATAGTAGCTCTTACAAATTTTAGAATTTATAATTGTGAATAGACTAGTCAGATTTTGTTCATCAATTAACAGAGATCTCTGATCAAAAAATTTGGATAGAATACAATCCTTAATCTATAATGTGTAAGTATATATATATTTTTTGTATAAAACTCTTTCATGGTCACCTCATAGCTTCTACAGTCCACTTTCCTGTCATCTGTGTACATATTTAGTTCCCTATACTTATGACTAAACACGGTGGCTGGTTTGTGATTTCTAGGGCTGCAGGCCATATCATCAGCAAGCATCAGGACAGTATGGCTGTTTTCTGTGATTTCTGAATACTGCTGCAAACTAATAATCTCTGTTGTAATTGTTACTTCCATACACATTGAAAGAAGTCAATCATCAGGACATTTTTAGGATCCCTCTTAAAAGGATCAGTGCGATGTCTAGGATTAGACACACAAAGACTCTTGGGTTGTACTTGAAAAAGGTCATTCAACTTTAGTTTGGCTAGCTAAATTAATTACCCCTAAAATTCCAAAACATAAAATGTGCATCTATCCATAAGATGGACTCTAATTGCAGGATCAGGTTCATGCAATAGGAAATCTCCCACTTTGCTACTAACGAGAGCCATTATCCTCAGAGAATAAACCACTCACACTTGGACACTCCTTGGGACGTGTCAATCCTAAACAGCAGCTTGCTGCTTTATTATCTGGCGTGATGCCTGGGGCACGAAGTCCTGCAGGAAGCCATGCAGCTCAGGGAACAGGCCTTGTATGTCCTGCAGTGGGATGACTGTGAGCATCCCCCCTGCCTCAGAGACGCTTGCCACAAAGGTCACGAGGGGCTCGGCCCTCACTCCCTGCTCCCTGTTGCTGCCTCCAGGTCCCACCAGCTTCTGGGTCACTCGGGCCTTGGTCTCCAGCCTCTCAGCCCCTGTGTCACCCTCTTGGCCTTGCCGCCACCCTTGCCATGTATAGTGCCACAGGGTGCAGCGTCAGCTAGAGTGGCCCTGGCATAGCTGGACCAGGGTTGGGTGACCCTGTCCTTCCTCCCTGGGGCCTGGGCACTGGCTCGCCACCACTGGTAGGTCTCCTGGCTGTCTGGAGCTGTTCATGCCCCAGTCCTGTGCTGCCTTGCCAGCCTCTGCAACTGTCTCCTCCTTTTCCTTTTGACTGAGGTCCCCTGCGTGTCTCCACAGCTCCTCATCCCCATCCTTGCTGCCCTCTCCAGGCCCATCTAGCATTAATCTTTTGCCAGCTACTCCCTGGGCAGCCTCCTCCATCTCTGTCTTGGGCCTTGGCCTCTTTGTTCCACATTCTATCTGGCACCCCAGTGTGTCCTGCAGCACCCGGACCAGAGCAGCAGTGAGCTGGGGGAAGGGCGCTGTAGGCAGGGGAATGGGAGCACCCGGGAGCAGTGAGGTAGGAAGTCTTGGCTGCCGAGGAGGCAGTAGCACCCAGTCACAGCCTTGGGCAGAGCAGCGCTGACATTTCAGGCTCTGGCAGTAACTGGCTGTAGCTTCCACTTTATCGCTTTGGGGTCCAGCAAGTTGCTGGCAGGGCCCCAACAGTCTTGCTTTATTTTCAGGAATGGGCTCCACTGCCTGCACAATCCCCACAAGCAGCTCTGTGGTTACTGTCTCTGTAGCCACAGGGGATGGGCCCTGCTTCTGTGCATGCTGGCCATCGCTTTTGTTCTGGCCACCGGATATTTTGTTTCTGTCTAGTTTCCAAGTACCAGCGCCAGCACAGGACTTGCACCTGCCCCTGCATCTCTCTCACAGGTCCTGACGATGAGAGTATTTGGGGCCCGCTCAGCAAAGTCTTACTGAGCTGGACATCTAGTCCTTTTACAACTTCGACTGGTGATATCCTCCACTTGGTAGGGGTTGTAAGATTTCTGACAAGTTCGGCAAAACTGTTTAAAGTAAACTTTTTTGTACCCTCGATACACTATACATATGCACTCTCCCAGTGAATGTTGCAGTCTTTGCAGTGATAATAGCCATATTTTTGCCTGATGCACAGGCGCTCCTTGCCTGGCTCTGCAGCTGGTAGTGACCTCTCCTGCTCAGTGGGGGTCACACTGTTGGCATCCCCAGCCCTCCCTGCTCCCAGGGGCTGCTTTGGCCTCTGCAGCATGGACTGTAGGGCCACCTCACTAGTTTGAGCCTCCTGCTGCTCCTGTTAGGCCCTTGGCAGTGGGAATTCCTTCCTTGCTGCCCCCTTGTACTCCTCCAGTGCCACAGGGCCCTGCGTGCTCACTGGGGCCTCCTCCAGGCAGCTGGTGAGGCAGTGGGAGCACAGGAAGTATGCTGGGCCAGCTGGCGTTCTGGAATTCCGAGCCCTGCACAGCGGTATCTGCCACCCAAGTGTGCACTGAACTGAAGCATCACACTGCGGTTTCACTGGCACCCTCATATCGCAGCAGCTGGGCCTGCAGGGGCAAGGCTCACAGCCTGGTTTCAAATGTGACAGGAGTGTGGCAGAGGAGAATGAAGCAGGAGCCTGTCCCCCGCTGCAGAGCTGCCAGGCATCGTCAGCCTTGGCATGCAGTGGGTAGGGAAAGGGATAGGAATAGGGGGTGCATGCTGGATACCTGAATGCACCCAGCACTTTGTCCCCCATTGCATCCGTCTGGGCAGTCTCTATTATTTGGTGGGGCCGAGGCAGGCTCCAATACGAGTTTTCCAGGAAGGGCGGACCTTTCCCAATAGTTTTAGATCTACACTGATTATTCCAGTGATACCCTTGTTGACACTTAGTACAAGGACTGCCAGGTTTAGTTGAAGGGACAGATAATGTCTGTGCTGCCCTTACAGGTGTAACAGAGCAATTACGGGCAAAATGTCCCTTATTGCTGCAATGAAAACAAACAGCCTTGTTTCTTCTCCTTCCCCCAGCTTGTGGATGAATAACTTGAGTAATACCTGCTGCCAAGGCAAACCCCTGTACATATGAGGCAATATCTGCACAAATCCGAATTATCTCTGGCAATGTAGCCTGTCTTCTGGGGGCTCTTAAAGCCTCTTTACACCATCTATTCACATTTTCAAAGGTGAGTTGTTGAACTATTAATTTGCTAGCTTCTGTGTTACCTATGATCCTTTCACTAGCTTGCATTAAGTGTGCAGCAAAATCTTGAAAAGGCTTGTCAGGGCCTTGATAAATAGAAGCCAAATTAAGGGATGTCTCACCCTTGGAAGGAAGTTCCCTCAAGCCCTCATGGCAGCCATCTTGGTTTGCTCATATGTCGGCAGTTCAAAAGTCAGTTGATTGTTGATGATAGCAAAGGCACCTTCCCCAACTAGCATATCCTTTGTAATGGGTATGTTATGCACAGCATTACGAATTGCCTGGTCTGTGCAATATTCAAAGAAATTTCCTTTTCACAGTAAGTAAGCACCTGGATTCAAACACGCTTTGGCTATTGCCTTCTAATCATTTGAGGCCATAATCTGTTGTCCTAGAATTTCCATTAAACTCAAAATAAAGGGAGCAGTGGGGCCATAAGTAGGAACAGCTTGTTTTAACTATTTCAGGGTTTTAAAAGGTATGGCTTCATGATGTATATCTTGTTCTGGATTTTCAGGGACTTGAACTTCAGTTACAGGGTAGATATGCTGAAAACCCTCCATGGTCTCCTCCATCCCTCTAGCTTCTTTTAATCCTAATTGCAAGGGAGACAGGGAAAATAGCTGTACTCCCTGAGAGGCAGAAGGCACCCGTGTTGCAGCCATATTTCCCATAGCTGAAGAGGCTGGAATAGCCGCCTGTGGCTCAGTCAAACTAACTGGGTGTTGTGAAATGGTATTTGCAAGGGCACACCCCGTTGGTAGGGAGTCTCTCTTGTCCCCCACCACTCCTTCCTTCTTAATTTGGACCAGGCTAGAGGGTTCAGGCTCTACAGGCGGCACCACTGCTCTGCTGTCCATGTCCTGCTTAGGCGCAGGACTTAATTTTAACATAATGTTCTGAGCCAAATCCTTCATGGTTACAAAACTCCTCCAAATAACATCCAGAAAATTAAATACAGGAGTCAAACATGCAACAAACACTTCTACAGACACGTACCCCTGGGAGTCTTGGGACTCTACCTGCAGTTCAATATCCCTTTCTCTTTGGCTTCTTTGAAGCCTGTGTATTTTCTGGCCCAAAAAAACACATATTCTCATGCTTTATACCCAATGTGCCGGTACCACACACTCCAGTGCTGAATAATAGCTGATCAGTTTGCCTCCTCTCCTGTTGTGCACCTTTTGGGAAGCATCCTCACTGCCCTCTTAATCCTACCAGAGCCTCACATTGGGTGCCAATTGTAAGGATCTGTTGGGTCCTTGCTGTACCCTTGGAAGGAATGGTGGCATGAATGAGGAAAAAATAGACAACAGACAAAAAGCTGGGGTCAGGTAGAGGTCCTCTCTCTCAGCAGAGAAGGGGAACTGCGCAAGAACAGTAGTGCATTTATTTATACCCTCAAGAGGTTGGTTAATTTTTGCCTAGCTGTCCAGCAATCAGTTAACAAGCTACAATGGCTTGTTTACGTGTTTCAAGGAGCTCCCGTGTTCTTGGAGGTCCTGTGTTCTTGGGCTGGATTTGTCCTGCACATGTAATTACTTTCCAGCTTCCATGGCTCCCAACACAGTGGCCTCATTTACTAGCTGTAGCTCTCATCAAAGTAAGAAATATACCTCAAATTCTAGGTGTCAGTGCCTTTGAAATGCTTTATTGATGCCTTTTGCTCACTACTGATTTTATTTTTTAATAAAGAAATGGATGCTTTACTAAAATATATCATCTCCCTAGCTACATTCCAACAGACTCTTCAACAGCTAATGGAACTCAGCCTAAATAGAAGGGAAATCTCATATTCCACCCCAGAGATTTAGTACTGGTAAATTCTCTTCCCTTATCATCTTCTTCCCTAGAACCAACTTGAGAAGGACCATACACCATGATTCTGTCAATTCCAGCAGCTGTCAAGGTAGCAGGCCTGGACTCCTGGATATACCACAGCCAACCTAAGCCCCAGGAACCAGAAACTTGCTGAATGTGAGCAACCATCTGAATATTCCTGTGAACTCATAGAAGACTTAAAATTCTTGTTTGAAAAGAAAGCAAACTCTTCAGACAAGTAATCTAACATGCTACTCATATCCCTTTTACTAACTACTTTACCACTTAAAGGAGGGTACAATTCCTTTCTAGTGTGGGCAAAGGAATACTGAGAGTCATTATAACAAACATTTTGCTGGATATGTGGCCTGCTCCTCTTGTCAAGTACATCAGGACTTCTCTGGTGGGTATCCCTACTTTAGGGAGATGATTGGAATAAGCTACAAGACTACATTGAGGAGACAAGAAAAAGTTCAGTGGTTTCTAGTTTAGCCTACCATTACAAAGTGAGTGGCCTATAAACTCCATCCTTAATGATCCTGGACATAATTGAATTTTTTCTAACACTGTCACTAAAGCCTTTCTACATACTCTAGTAGAACCCCTATTAAATAAGAGTAGGCATCCCATCATGACAGCCAATAATCATTGATATCAAGATGGCCACTGTCAGATATGGGTTGATTATATGTGGCTAACTCCAGCTACAGGACAATTTATGAAACAGGCTCTCTGAGATTGGGAATAGAGAAATCACTCCTATTCTCTTTGGCTTAACTCTCCTAATTACCTGGGATGGACACCCCCTGAGCAGTGTATAGATACCATAAGTTTACAGGTAGAAGAATGGTTCACAAGACACTGGTTTAATTGCTCAGGAAATAGATGGGAAACCCAGTGGCATTCATTGGTCCTATGGAACCAATTGGTGGCCCTGGTTACCCTTGTGGATGGGTGGGGAGAGATGCATGCTGGGATTTGTGTGGTTACAAGGCAAGAGTGTCAAAATTATCAACAAACTGGCAATCTTATCCCATCTAAGACATTGGTGGCCTAGGAGTGTGTTTTACTGGCATGATTATTTGGCTTCTATCTTTGTCCTTTCCCTAGGTTAGAGGATATCATGAAACATATATCAAGGCCCTGGATAACTATACTCAATAGGCTTAAATGACATCTTGGCTGTTCTTTTTCTCTCCTAAGTGAAGAAGTAAAATTAATGAGGCAAGGCGCCCTCCAAAATTATGGCATTAGACATCCTAATAGCAGCACAAGAGAGTACTTCTATAATTGTAAAATCCAAATGTTGTGTGTACAGTTGGTTCCTTCTGCTAATATCTTGATGCCAAAACTCCCAGAGAGAGCCAGACAAGAGGTCGTCACTCAGAAGCCCCAGGGACTTCTCTGGCTGGGGGCGGCACATGTGGCCTCTCCCTGTGCATGCCCTGCGCTGAGTGAGCAAGTGCTCCAGGAGCTGCTGGTCTCACAGTTTGAGTCCGTGCTTTACTGCCACCACTATGGTTCCCAGCTGAAACTTGTGGAGAGAGCCAGGTATTTCCCATGTACTTCCTGGGGGAAGAGCGGGTGACTCAGGACCCTGCCGCCATTACAGACTGAGTTTCTGCCTTCCAGGCACCCGAGGCAGACAGGAGGTTCTCACTCAGAAGCCCCTCACTCAGAAGGGACTGTTCTAGCTGAGGGCGGCATGT
Source organism: Chinchilla lanigera (assembly GCF_000276665.1). Lineage (NCBI taxonomy): Eukaryota > Metazoa > Chordata > Mammalia > Rodentia > Chinchillidae > Chinchilla > Chinchilla lanigera. The sequence continues at coordinate 600,144 of NW_004955597.1, forward strand.
GTGGCCTCTCCCTGCATGTGCCCTGCCC
>NW_004955597.1:601826-602785 GCF_000276665.1 Chinchilla lanigera
ATGACAATGATAAATCAATACATATTGGTTATAACTATAAATGTAAATGGCCTCAATTCTCCAGTCAAAAGAAACAGACTGGCAGAGTGGATTAAAAAACAAAATCCAAAAAAAAAAACAAAATCCAATGATATGCTGTATACAGGAGACACATTTCACTCTGACGGAAATCCATAGACTAAAAGTCATATGGAAAACAATCCTCCATGCAACAGGAACCCGGAAAAAAGCAGGTGTAGCTATTCTGTTTGCAGACAATGTAAACTTCAAACTAACAACAATCAAAAGAGATTAAGAAGGTCACTACATACTAGTCAGGGGAAAACTGCAAGAGGATGAGATAACAACCATAAACATCTATGCACCAAATATTGGAGCTCCAAATTATATAAGATAAATCTTAACAGGCATGAAAACCTTTATAATTAATAACACTATTTTAACAGGGGACCTCAACACCCCATTGACACAAAGAGATAGGTTAGCTGGACAAAAAAATCAGCAAGGAAATAACAGATCTGAACCAAAGCTGTGAACAAATGGACTTAGTAGATTTATACAGAATGTTCCACCCCACAACATAGAATGCACATTTTTCTCAGCAGCACACGGGTCTTTCTCTAAAATAGACCACATCCTCACCCATAGAGCATACCTCCAGAAATGCAAAAGAATTGAAATTATCCCATGCATATCATCTGACCACAGTGCAATGAAATTGAAAATTACCAACAAAAGGAACTCCAAAAACTCCATAAACACTTGGAAATTAAACAACAACCTCCTGAACAACCAACAGGTCACAGAAGAAATTAAAGAAGAAATTAAATAGTACCTACAAACAAATGAAAATGTAAATACAAATTACCGGAATCTATGGGATGCAATGAAAGACATCTTCAGGGGGAAATTTATAGCAGTGAATTCACACAAAAGGAAAACAGAAAGAGAACAAATAA
>NW_004955597.1:603571-609929 GCF_000276665.1 Chinchilla lanigera
AAAACCACATGATCATCTCAATAGATGCAGAAAAAGCTTTTGACAAGGTCCAACATGCATTCATGATAAAAACTCTACAGAAAATAGGAATAGATGGACTTTACCTTAACCTGATCAAAGCCATCTATGACAATCCAACAGCCAACATCATTCTAAATGGACAAAACCTGAAAGGTTTTACTTTAAAATTGGGAATAAGACAAGGATGCCCACTGTTACCACTCCTGTTCAATATAGTTCTGGAACTACTAGCCAGAGCAATTAGACAGGAAAGAGAAATAAAAGGAAGAAGGATAGGAAAGGAAGAAGTAAAACTGCCACTATTTGCAGATGACATGACACTTTACATGGAAGACCCCCAAAACTCCACAAGAAGACTCCTTGAATTAATCAACAAATTCAGCAGTGTAGCTGGATACAAAAATCAATATCAATACCCAAAAATCAATAGCATTCCTATACACAAACAATAAACAGACTGAGAGAAATTAAGGAAACCATACCTTTCACAATAACATCCAAGAAATTGAAATATTTAAGAATCAATCTAACAAAAGAAGTAAAAGATCTATTCAGTGAAAACTACAGTACTCTGAAAAAAGAGATCGAAGAAGATTTCAGTAAATGGAAAAATATTCCTTGCTCATGGATAGGAAGAACCAACATTGTGAAAATGGCCATACTCCCAAAACTGCTGTGAACTATGACCTCCTTCAGGTGAAGAAACCAGAGCAGTCATGACAGTTAGGAGTGCCTTTTTATATGAGAGAATATTATAAACAGCTAAGTTAGATAGAAATATAGCCAGTTAGACAGGGCTAGGCTCTCAAGAGAGTCAGTGCAGAACAGAACACATTACAACTGTGGCTAGAGGAACATCTGATAAAGAACAGTCCTCAAGATAAACAGGGAATGATCAGGCCTGTAAACCTCCCCAAGGGATAATATAAGTGATAGTACTTGCTCAATAAAGTCTTGGTAGACATCAGTCACCCAGATGGTTCACTAACACCTCCTAATCCATCCCTTCGTAAAAGGTCTTCATTTTTTCCATGTACGCTTGGTATATGACCTACTTCCCCAATGAATCAATATTACTTAAGTGGTTATACTTACAATCTCATTAGTTTATCATAGTTTTGATCCACGTTAATATCACCTCATGATTTTGCTCTATAAAACTTCTTTGGAGAAGTGGGCTCATTTGTAACCCACTTCTGGGTCCCCTCCTCTCTCTCAGGAGCTATCTCTCTCAATGAATTTTTCCTACTCTTAACCTCTATTATTCCTTAGCATTCATTTCTTGATTTTGGAGAACATGAACTTGTATCTGACATCTAACAGGTTGGGAATTATATTTATTTCCTCTATAGCAATATGATAGGTGTCAGTTTAACTTTATAAGAAATTTCTAAACTGTCCTCCCAAGTTCCTCACCAGCACTGAGTATTGTCAGTTATTATTTTTAATTTTAGCTTTCTAGTGCATGAGTAGTTGCCTGCCACAGTGGTTTTGATTTGGGTTGCTCTGATAACAAATAAAGTTGTGTACCTTTTCATGTGCTTATTCATTGTCATTAGCTGTTTTTGTGTTTAATATCTTTTTAAATCCTTTGCCTGTTTTAAAAATTGGATTATTTGTTTATTACTGAGCTGTGAAAATGCTCTGTGATTCTGTGTTGGATCCTACAGATAGATTCCAGGTTCTTGTGTTTGATGAGCAAAGAATTGCAAGTATACATTTAATGGTAAAAGAAAAAACAGCTACATTATGAAGATAATGGGAAGATGTACTCAGAGCAGGTCTGTACCAAGAGAGAGAAAAATGTGACATAAACAGAAAAATGGTGTCGGGATGATAAGAAAATAAAAAGCACACAGAAAAATTAGGTTTTGGCTTTTAAAAGATATGTACCCTAGCTAGGGTGCCTTGAGTCTCTGGATAAGATTGGAAGGACTGATTGACAGGATGCTGAGTCATTTTATGGGGTTTCAACAGGCATGCCTGTCCCAGAATCACTCTGATTAAATTACACATATGAGATGCAGTCCATATGTATGAGCTTTTAATGAAATTTGACTGGGGAAATGGTTACTGAAATTCAGGCCACAAGATCTGACATGCATGCCTGAAACTGTGGAGATTTCCTGGGTCTTTGCTAGTTTTATTTTTCCTTCTCTTAGAACAATGGAAGGAGGAATGACCCTGGGGTGTTGCCCACACTTAGGTGGGTGGAGGGCGAGTGGTCTTCCAGTCCTGGTTGTGCCACTTATACAATATGTATATACTCTGGATATACAATATCTTATATATGGCTTTTCTTTTCATTTGTGTGTGTGTGTGTGTGAAAGAGAGAGAGAGATAGCCCAGGCTGGCCTTGAAGTCACAGCGATCCTCACACCCCAGCCTCCCAAGTACTGGGATTACAGGTGTGTACCACCATGCTCAGTTCTTTTCTTGTTCTTGACAGTATTATTAGAAGCATAGAACTTTGAAATTTTTCACTTTTAAAAGATATAGTTCGTACTTTTTGTGTTTTACCTAAAGTTGTTTTTTGTGTAATCCAAGATCACCAAGATTTTCTCTTGTTTTTGCTTTTTGTTAGAAATTTGGTGGGTTTTAAAAGGATTTTACAGGAGGTTAGGACAGGAGGATCTCTGTGAGTTGAAGACCAGCCTGGGCTACATAGTAAGTTCAAGGCCATCTTGAACTATATAGTGAGACCTTGTCTCAAAAAAAAAGTTCTACATTTAGATCTATGATCTATTTCATATTGCTGTGTATGGTATTGTTACTGGGTCCTTTGGTGCCGAGGACTCATTCCAGAGAATGTTTCTAGGTTCTTCTTGTGTAGAACAAAGAATTGGACAAAAGAAGCACAAAAGATAATGAGCCTTTACCTTTTTTAAAGATAGAGAAACACGCTCTTCAGAATGAGTGCAGACCAATTAAAAGTAGGAAAAGAAGTACACTATACAATTTTAGAATGATCCACTGTGAGAGAGGAAGCGCAGTGGCCAAGAACCTAACTGCAGCCATCCTTTGGAACCTCCCTCTCCTCAGGATGATATCAGGACTAGCCCACTGTATCAAAAACCTGCTTTATTTCTCATGCGAAGCATTAAAGATAGCATTCTCTATTGGTCCCAGGTGCAGGGATTTGGGAACAGTTTTTCCTGGATCTCCATGATTCACAGGTTACATCCACTTGGCCGGCCAGCTGACCATGCCCAAATCTCCTGCCTCCTTTTTCCCTAAGAGACATAAATCCCCATAATTCTTTATGGGGTGCTGAGTGTGTGAAGCTCTCCATTTTTGTATTATGGTTAGAAACAAAAGAGCTGAGTGAGTCACTCTGTCCCTTTCATTCAACTGTAAACACCCCACCTCCCTAATGATTATCCATGTTTCCATAATCCTAAAATCTAAATTGTGTGAGCCACTTTCCTTCTCTCCACTCAACCATGAGCACAACACCACCCTAATAATTATCCAGGTTTAAACTTAGGAGGTCACGATGCCCAATGTAGCAGATTACTGACACCAATGAGAGAGATAGTGGGAAGCACCTCTGATCCTGGTGTCTGACCGTTTAAATACTGGAAGCTGAGTTATCAAGGTCCGATTTTCCCCCATCACCTTCTCCTTATTCCTACATACTATGATCTTTAGTAAATATAGCTACTTATCTATATACAATGAGGTGTATGCTTGGCAATTCTTTCTTTATCATACACAAGAACCTGGACTTTTTGGCACACTGTAACTATAAAATCTGGGGGGAGGTTGGGAGTGGTGGCGCATACCTGTAATCCTGGCACTCAGGAGGCTGAGGCAGGAGGATTGCTGTGAGTAAGGCCCGCCAAAATGAATTCAAGGCCAGCCTGAACTGCATAGTGAAACCCTGTCTCAAAAAGCAAAATAAATAAATAAAAAAAAATCTGGGAAGCTAGTCAGAAGAATATTACCAAACCTCAGGAGACCTCACTAGACCTTGAGGACATCAGCAACCCAGAGACATTTGGAGATCTCAGCAGAAGCGGACATACAGACAGCACAGCCAGCAAGGAAGGTAACTCCCCGTGCCATGGGAGTACCCTCTCTCTTGCCCTTTCCTGGGAGAAAAATGTGTTGCTGGGAGAAGAGGTGGACCAACTGCCATGTGGAAAAATCTAGACTGTGGGACAAAAGGCTTCTGTCCTTTGGGAGACAGCAGGCGCCCCGCTGACCAGTGGGGCTTGCGTTCTGTGGTTGATCACACAATGGCGAAAGACCGTTCCAAAGTCTGTAGCGCCTGCCTCCGCATGGATGAACAGAAGCCCAGTGGAGCAGGGGAGAAGGCCACGCATACATAAATGCTTCAGCAGAGCTGCACGTAACAGGGGACTTGGCGATATGAACCTCGCCCACCCGAACTGTTGCTTTTCTCTGTGGGGTACTGGGTACCTTGCCCTGAACTTGGGCAGCTCTTTGTTTAGCATCAACGGTGCTTTGTGCTTCCCCGTGGGTCATGGGTTCATGTGGAGTGCTTCCTTTCCATAGGTTTTGGTTATTTTTTTTTCCTTTTCTGACCCCTCCCCTCAGACTTTCAGGTATCAGGTTGTTGGTTCTGGATAATTGAAAACTGGGTTAGGGGGTACCGTGTCTTCCTGCATGGGAAGAGATAAATTGGTCTGTTTAAACTACCTACCACTGGTTTACTGCAAGTAGATAAGCAGAGGAGCCAGCTCTACCTGACCCTGCTCCTCTGGGTCCTAAAGCCTTGTCTAGAGCTGCTTCTTACTGGAGTAATTTACTGATATTGATTTGGTGTTCTTTTTAAAAAATACTGTTTTGCTTTCATTGAGATAACCATGGCTTTCAGTTTATGCTAGTGTACAAAAGGATGGGTGACCTGTGTTTTGCTGACTGAATCTACATAGTGCCTGATTTCATTTTCAGATTTTTACCACCAGATGTGTATGCTTTGTGGTTTAATTAGGTAAACTGAGTTTTCTCTAGAGGTGGGTCTTGTTCCCTTTTCATTTGGCTAAAGGACATCCAGGCAGTAAGGCATCCATTTCTGAGCTCTTCAGCCAGAAGCTGAGTTGTGTTATAGGAGAAATACAATGGGTGCAAAGGATGTAGCACTGGTGCTCACCTAAAAGTAACAATGTCCACATACTGTCTCCCTAGTGTAAGAAACTAGAAGAGTAAATAAGGTCTAAAAGGTACAATAGACATGTGAAAGGGAAAGAAACGGCTCAAAGAGAAAGAACAACTGGGGTGGGGGAAAGGAGAAAAGAAGGAAGGATGGGAAAAATATATATATATATACACAACATAGCTAAGATAATTGTACTATTAATTTTTATTAGTTCATTGAAAAGAACAGTTAGTGCTTATATTGTTTGATCAATTTTACATGTCTATCTCTGGTAATCTGAGCAACTACTTTGAAGATAATAATATGCAATCTAATAATCATTGTTAATTTAATATCTTGTTTTGAAATTCTGCATCATTTTTATTGTTTTTAAAATTTCTCTTTAAATTAAAGAGAATTTTAAAAAATTAACAGTATTCAGTACCAAGTAAATTGAACCTCATCAGGTTAAACTCCTAGAAGGAAATGCCCTGCCAGGTTAAATCCCTGGAGGGATATGCTGGCTGACTAGGCTAAACCCTGGAAGGCTGAACATAGATCCCAATTATTTTTCTTGCTATCTAGAGATGGGAAAAATCCCATCTATTTGTTCGGAGTCCTTGCTCAGATATCTTCTTAACCTTTGGAATGAGTTTGACTCTACCACCCTAGAAAGCAACCATCTTATATACCCATGTAATAAAAATGGATATGTATCCAGTGGCGGAAAATGAGACATGACAGCCTCTTGACAGCCTGAAATAGAATGCCATATTTCAACTATATCTGTACCCTAAAGAGCAAGACACTGTCAGAGGTGCCTTATATTCAAGGCTTTATTCCCTTCTGCAAGAGGCCTGATCTGTACCCTGGAAGTCATCATCACTCAGGAACTGATGGTGTAGAGCACTCTCTCCTGTCAGCTTCTCCTTCCACAGACTGCCTTCTCAGCAACCTGCTGGTCAGTACCTTCAGGGGATAAAGGCCACCTCCTGAGTCCACACAGTACTGGGTTTGGGTCTACTTACCATAGGGCCTTAGACTCAGGGAACCCCATATGTAAGCCGAACACTGCCCTACCCCTTTGAGAAGAGGCAGCACCATGCAGGCAGTACAGTCTGCCTTTTTGCTTATGGATATTCAGCAGTGCAGGAAAAAATTGGGTAGTGTGGTGGATTAATAAAAAGTCATTGTGTGAGGGAATGCCCAGCTGAACCGAGTTAGCATGATTCT
>NW_004955597.1:615452-616286 GCF_000276665.1 Chinchilla lanigera
TTTTTGTTTGGGCACTAGAAAAAGACTTGAGGAACTTAAAGCTCAAGCAAGGAAGCATCCTACAGTATGTAGATGATATTCTGGTTTGTAGCACAACTCAGAAATTATCTAATGCTGTACAGGCTCTCAATTTTCTAACTAAGAAGGGATATAAAGTCTCCAAAGGAAAGGCTCAAATATCCCTCCAAAAATTTCAATATCTAAGATATATTCTGACAACCACGGAACAACAGTTGTCTAAGGATCTGATCCAGGCTATCTGTGATATTGGCCTCCTGTCACTGAACAACTGCTTTGCTTATTGCTGGGAATGCACAGGTTTTGTAGGATCTGGATGCCTAATTTGGGAATAATAGCAAAGCCTTTATCTGAGGCTGTCAAAGGTCCTAAGTCCGTAGCCTTACACTGGACAAAAGTGACTGACAATGCCTTTAGCAAAATGGAACATGCCCTTATTTAGGCTCCAGCACTGGGAAAACATGACTTCAGAACATCTTGCTTTCTCTACATATCAGAAAAGGCAGAAGTGCTGTGGGGGTTTGACCCAAAGGCTAGGGCAAGAACCCCGCCCAGTAGAATACTTTTCAAAGAAATTAAATGGAGAGGCAGCTGAATGGCCACCCTGCCAGAGCATAAGAGCAGCTACAGCTATACTAGAAAAAGAAGGTACAAAATTAACTTTGGGACAAAGACTAGAAGTCATGGATTCCATGAGGTCAGAGGTATTCTGGAGACAAAATGTTACTTGTTGTTGAAAGGATAATGGCTCACTATGTATCAGGCCATGCTCTTAGATACCCCTGAGGTTATTATAAAAACTTGTACTAGTACTAA
>NW_004955597.1:618106-621028 GCF_000276665.1 Chinchilla lanigera
TTTTCTCCTGACAGGTTTTCCTATCTTCAACCCAGCCGGTGAGCCATGGCACGGCAAGGTAGTTGGTGAGCAGAAGATGCCCAGTAGGTAGGATCCATACTCACTTCCAGCTTGAAGAAGCTACAGAAGACAGAGTCCTGCACAAATCCCCAGAATTCTTTATGGGACTTGTGTTTCTCAGGGGGAAATGAGACAGGAGATTAGGGCATGTCAAAAGCTGGCTCGGGAAGTAGGCATGACTTGTAAACTATCAGATGTCAGACACGTGTACAGAATGTGACCAAAGCCCTGAATATGGTCCTCTCATGAGATTAAAGGACTTCTAGTGAAAAGTGCAGAGGCGTCTTTGAACACAAGCAGGCTCCCAAAAGAATGAGAAAGCTGAGGAAAGTACTGGGAAGAACACGAACTTGAAGGCAAAAGAAGCATGGTGAATTCTAGGTCACACACATGGAACCTGAAAGACCTCTTCTGCCACTGATTTCATAACAGGCTGCCTGGAGCACTTAACTGACTCATATCTGCAATGAGTGAAAATGGGAAAGAAGACAGAAAATGGGAGATGAACTTGAGACAGACCTTCTTGGCTGGGAATAACACAGAGGCCATGCATTTCCACTTGCCCTTAGCACAGGTGGGACCCACTAGGAAACCTATTCCTGGAGCCGTGAGAGAATTTCCCAGCTCCGAGCTTCCATTAAATTTTATGGCCCTCTAGCTCCCTCCTTCTCTTTGACAGACAAGAAGCTTATTCTGGGAAAGAAGAGGCAAGAAGTGGGCTGTGGCTTTCCTAGGGGAGAAAGAGAGTGAAAAAACAAAAGTAAGCCAGAGAGAGACAGAATGTGAGAGTGAGAGCGAGAACGAGAGCAAGAGAGAGAGAGAGAAAGACAGAGAGAGAAGAGGCCTTATTTGGTCCTGTTAAGGACCATATGTCTCACCACAATATGCTACTGGGTACCATAATGCTTATTCTAGAGATTTGCCCTAGGTTGTTCTCGTGTAGAAGAAAGAATTGTACAAAGTAAGCACAAAAAATAGCAAGGTTTTACATTTATTAGAGGTAGGAAAACATACATACACTGCAGAGTGAGTGTGAACCAATTGTATGTAGGAAAAGAAGTGCACTCTAGAGTTTAGATCATTCCACTGTCAAAGAGAGAGTACAGTGGCCAAGAGCCCAAAGGTAGCCATCTCGTCTATCTTCCACTCTTCTGGCTTATGTCAGAAATTAAAAATCATCTTGATTTCTCATGAGAAGAACTGAGGATAGCATTCTCTGATTAGTGTCAGGTACAGGGCTGTGGGAACCATTTTGGCTGGATTTCTGTGATCAGCAGGTCATATCCACTTGCCCAGACAACTAACCATGACCTAATTTCCTGCCCCTTGATATTTGTTATTGTTTTTTTTTCTGAGTAGCTCTAGAATGCAATTTCACTTGTAGAAAATCATTTTCGATGTACCATCCCACAAATCTACTAAAAGATATTCATTGCCGCTTCAATTGGAAAGGAATACATTGGAAGCAACCTGGGCCCATTCCTGAAAGAAAAATTGGTACCAGTAGTGGGGTCATTGCTGTGGCAATATTACCTGGGTATGTGGCTTAAGAGCCTTTGGAATTAATTTGGAAAGTTTTGTGACGCTGGCTAAAGGGGTAGCCCCTGTGTGTTGTAAATTAAATGAAAGACTCTGGTCAGAGCCTGGAAAATCAAGGTACTGGTGGAAATGTTGACAGTAGGGTGAAGCTCAGGAGGTTTCTGTTGAGAAGGACTGCATTGGCTGCTGGATCCCAGGTGGTATATGTTGTGTTCTGGCAGAAAGTTAATCTGTATTTTCTTCTGTTTAGAAATAGTGCCTGGGTGGGAGAAAAATTTCAATGCAGTCTACTGTTGAGACAGTGGCATGATTACTGTTGAGAGCTTTTGGCCAGATCTATGTTTGAAATTAAAAGCAAAGAGCTAGCAAGGTGATTTGAAGCATTTGGCCAGACGGAAGTCTCCAGTGGAGCTGTGGACTGCTAGGATGAAACAGAGGAGAGTGTGAATGTAGAGAAGAAATAGGACAATGGAAAAATGAGTTAAGGCCTTTCACCAGAAGAGAAGAGTGTATTTGTAATGCAGGAGAGACTATGGCTGTATCACACTGAATGCACCAGATCTCATCTGAAATGGAATTATCTTCACTCTCTTGTGTATATTTGTATGTACATTTTGTCCTTCCTTCTTTCTTTCTTTTCTCCTCACCCACATCCCAGTTTTTCCTTCCTTTTGAGCAATTTCTTTCTCTTTTACAATATCTATTGTACCTTTAGGATTTTATTTACTCTTTCAATTTCTTATACTAAGAAGACAATATGATGTGGAGATGGGAGATTAGAGGTTCATTTGACCCAGCTATTCCCTTTCTGGGAACTTTTCCAGAAAAATTGAATACTTCATATCACAGTGATATATGTGCATTCACATTTATAGTAGCATAATGTGTAATAGCTCAATTTTGAAAACAACACAAGGGCCTATCAACTGAAGAATGGATAAAAAGGATGTGGCATTTTTATACAATGGAGTATTACTCTGCTATAAAGATAAACTTGAGGCTTTTATAGGTAAATGGATGCTACTAAAGACCATGCTCATAAGTGAAAGAAATCAGACTCACATGTATAACCAGTATTCTTTGAGCACCCACAGTGTCTGTCACACATTGTAGGCAGCAGGGATGCAGAGTGAGCATCTTTCACACAGCCCTGTGCTCCACAGTGTGTGATTCCCTGAAGATGCTCCCATGTGAGGGTGTGAGCTCCCCAGATCCATACTCTGCTCCTGCTCCCCTGTGTTATTGAGGCCTTTGGGCTGGGATTGGATCACTGTAAATCCCTGGTGAGTGTCAACAGCCCCCTTGGGAAAGAGCCCTGTGTGA
>NW_004955597.1:621393-623507 GCF_000276665.1 Chinchilla lanigera
GGGGCAGGTGTGGAAACTGAGGTTGAATGGACCACCAGGGGCAGTGATCCAGGCAGAGGGAATGGCCAATGCGAAAACAACAAGCTTGGATTTAAGTGACTCAAATATGAGCCATGTCTCCATGATTAAAGGCACTTAGGCACAGCAGCCTGGGGAGTTCCTCTTACCCCAGTGTGGAATTTAAAAAGAAAAACCCACTTAAGAAAACAGGCAGTCAAGGTATTTCTGTGATCCTCAGAACTTCATCCTGCTGCCAACTCTCAGGTGACTGTCTTGCCCAGGAGGTGATGTCTCTGGGGAACCTGTGCCTGCCCTTCAGAAGGTCTGGGTTTCCTGGATTGACCCCATCTCCCATAGCCTGCTGTGGCCCAGGGTCTGGCTTGGGCTTTCCAGCCCTCAGTCCAGAGCTCCTACAACCTGGCCAGGAACGGCCATCAGCCGGCCTCCAAGGCAGAAGCTGAGCTCAGGAAGGTCCAGTGGCTTCCAGCTCCACTGTGCTGAGTGTGGAGTCGTGAGCCTGGCACATCCAATTTTGGGACCAAGAAAAATTGTCTCCCTCCCCTCAGCTGGTGTGGAGGGACAGGGATAGTGCCACTTCAGTGCTTAACGTCTGCCCCATTAGCACCCAGCCCTGGTGTCACCATGATCTCAATGTACTACCGTCCCAACTGACCCAACAGCTACATGTCCCTACCTTTGTTGAAGCTCAGTTTCCTTCAGTCCCAGAATAGGTCTCCTTGAGCTGGACCTGGTGGTACCGCCTGGAATCCCAGCACCCTGAGAGGCTCAGGCAAGGAGGATCATAAGTTCAAGCCCAGCCTGGCCACACAAAATTATCCAGGGAGAACAGAACTTCTCATCTGATTTGCCTGCCAGTACTGGAATGAACCCAGAGACTTCACACTGAGCCATATTCCTAGCTATTTTTTTATTATTTTCATATTTACTTACTTACCTATTACATTTTGAGACTTCTTCTGAATTATTTGTCCAGCCTGGACTTGAAATTGTGATCATTCTGCCTCAGCCTGCAAGAATGTGGGATGAGAGGCACGTGCCATCATGCACGACTTTCTGCCTGACTTCAAAACGACGGCAGAGCCCAGAGCTGGCCTCCAGGGAAAGCACGACTGATGTGCTACATATCAGATGGGTGAATTCCAAGGACTGTCACTGGTTCTTGTCATCTGTGAGGCCTTCCTCTGCACCCCTGCACCTCTCTACTGGGGCCACACAGTGAAGCAGGTGATTTTTTTTCTCCTCATGAGAGCAGTGCTGGGCTCTCACTGGTGACCACCAAGAGGTCACCATCTTCTACTGACATGGAGAAGAACTTAGGTAAAGAAAGGACCAGAGAGACAATGGAGGCCAGCTTAGAGCCCCTTCCTGGGATAGATCCATCTTGTGAGTTAAACATTAGGCTGGAATCAGGATGCTAGGTCCAAACACATGGGAGAAAGAAATCCAGTAACCCAGCTTATACACAGTTAGCCTCTGTCATGCGCTCCACGGTCTTCCTCAGGTCTCCTGATTACCACGTCATTGGCTATGCCGTGATCATATCCCCCACCGACCTTGGGCTTTGGATGCCATGGCGGTTCCTCCAAGGGCCATGAAAGCTCAAAAACTCACATGCCACATGGAGGCCAGAGCCTAGCCTCTTACTGGCAGTGGCCAAACCTCAGACTAACCCCTCCATCCTGCCCCAAAGCCTGATGGGCCTTGTGGTCTTCTTATTGGCCTGATCCCAATCTGTGGGCCGCACTTTCAAATAAATCTTGGACCTTGCTGCTCAATTCATTTCCGACATCAAGCCCTTGGGCTAGACCCCAGATCCAGGAACAACACCATCTGCCATTATCACTTTCATTAGCTTCGAGCTATAATGAACAAGCAGTAGGTATAGTAAACACACAAACTCACTCATTTTACGTTACAGTTTGTTGTGTTTTGCCAATCTTACTCAAATGTGCAGTGTTCACTCAGTCCAACACAAAACTTCTCCATCCCCCCAAAATGCTACTTTGTGCCCCTTCCCAGTCAGTCCCTACCTTGCAGAGCCCGGCCCAGGCAACCTTTGCTTTGCTTTCCTCACTACGTGACAGTGCTCTTTT
>NW_004955597.1:624544-625832 GCF_000276665.1 Chinchilla lanigera
ACAGGAGTTTGGGGACACAGACACTCAGACCTCAGCAGGGGCAGTGCTGGCAGCTGTCGTTTATTGAGCACATACCATGTGGCTGTCTTGTGCTAAGGCCTTCAGAGGAATCAGCGGTTTAACAACCTGGACAGGGAATTACTGCTAGCAACCCCTCTTGACAGAACGAGAAAGTGAGGTGGACAGATTAAGCAGGGTAGCTGAGCTGACACCCAAGGGTAGGTGGGTCGTCCAGCATTCCACGGCAGGCAGTCTGGCCCCTGTCACCCAGAATCGGTGACAGATGCCGAGGGAGAAGCACAGAGGGGAGTCGCAGGGGAAGAACAGGTGTGTGAGACACCAAGCCCTGTCCCTCAAGGGGCTGGAGGGAGGCTCGGGTTCTGGGCTGGACTGGCTGCCTCATTGGAGCCAGTGCAGAGCCCCTTGCTGGGTAATGATGAAGAATTTAAAATGTGGTGCGATGTTTTTAATTCTTCTGGGAAGATACGCAGAAGGGGAATGGCTGGGTTGAATGGGACCCTAATCCCAGTTTTTTGAGGAATCTCCACACTGATTCCTACAGTGGTCGCTCCTGTCTACATTCCCACCAACAACTAAAAACATCATACCATAGCAATGTACGTGCACCCGTGTTTGCAACAGCCGAATTTTTCAGAGCTGAATGTTGGAAACAACCCAGAGGCCCATCAGTGGCGGAATGGAGAAAAAAGATATGGAGTTTTTATACAGGGGAGTACTGCTCAGCTATAAAGGAGGATAAACTTGAAAGATTTGTAAGGAAATGGATGCAACTTGAGACCATCCATACCCATGAAATAAATCAGACCCACACGTGTGAACAATGTATTGTTTCCCTGGTGTAAGAAGCTGAAAGAGTAAATAAGTCTAAAACATAGAATAGCTACTGTGAAATGTGAAGAAACTGCTCAAAAGGAAAGAGAAACTGAAATGGGGAAAGGAGAAAAGAAGGACAGGATAAGGAGAAAATATATATATATATACACACGCAAGACAGTTAAGATAGTGATACTACTAACTGCTATTAGTTCATTGAAAAGAAAGGTTTATGCTTGTAATATCTGATCAACTTTTCATGCCTACATCTTGTAGTATAAGCAACTATATTGAAGATAACAATATGCAAGGTACTAACCGTTGTTACTCCCTTACAATCCTGTTTTGAAATTTTATATCATTGTTTTTAATGTTTTTTCTGGTCTTTGAAACTGAAGGAAAGAATTTGAAGTGACATCTAGGTGTGCTGACATCACATCTGTAATCCCAGCCC
>NW_004955597.1:629772-630644 GCF_000276665.1 Chinchilla lanigera
TTACTGATCACGCACAACAATCCGGAAGGAGGTGTTTGGAACCCTAGGACGGATAAGGAAACTGAGGCCTGGAGAGAGGACCCTCAGTGAGACCGCATGGCCTGTGAGTGAGGCTAGGATTCCACCCAGAGTACAGAGCCCTCTGCCCAGAAGCCCTGCCGTCAGGGGTGGTCTCTGTTGGCCTCACCCTCCTGCAGGCCCCTCCCACCAGCCCAGTATTGCAGCCTCCAGGCAGACCAGGACTCCAGAGGGGCCAAAGCCACATACTGCAGAGACAGATGCCTTTGAATCCCAAAGGCTCCAGCAAGCATTGTTGGCACCCCAGGCTTCCCCATGGCTGAACCGAGGGGCCATAGGGCCTGGTTTATTTCAAAGCTGTTCCTCTCAGGGAGATAAGACTCATCCATTCCTTCAGCTCTGCCACACCCAGGGAGCACCGACACATTGGCAGACGCCCTCCAGGGTCCAGAGGAAGGGGCAGGCCAGACCCTTTGCACTTGGCAGGGACGTCCCACTGGGACATCAAGAAGGAGACTGTGTGGGAGGCATCCTCAGGGGTCTCAGCCTTTCCTGGGCCCTGGGCCCCTCTGGCACCTGATGAAGCTCTGGGCCCTCCCTCTAGGAAGGCTTTTAAAAAATCAAATGCAGTAGGACATGGTGGTGCACGGCTGTAATCCCAGTAATCTCGAGCCTGAGGCAGGAGTATTGCCATGATTTTGAGGGGAGCCTGGACTACATAGTGAGACCCTGTCTCAAAAATAACAACAAAAAAATCAAATGCATAAACACTAGGGATGTGGCTCAGTAGTAGAGCACTTGCTTAGCATGTGTGATGTCTTAGGTCTCTTCACCAGAACTTCAGAAAATTAAAA
>NW_004955597.1:636420-637719 GCF_000276665.1 Chinchilla lanigera
GGTAGCAGGAAATCGCTCTGTGCTGGTTAAGGTCATGTGCAGTTATACAATAAGCAAACCTTGCCATACCTGGGGCTCTCACAAAATGTATTTCTAGTTGAGGGCAGGAACTGGGGCTCTGCTGTGTGCAGGGAATTAGTGTGAGTGCCTGATGGAGATGCTACCATGTTCAGTGAGTGGCTCCCATGGTGGCCCTGAGCTTACAGGTCCGGTTATTAGGAGGGGATGGGGTGGAGGAGAGGGGGTGTCAGGTAAGGCTTGGGGTGGCCGAGGGGAAGGGAAGGGGACCAGCTGTCCAGTGGTTCTACTCTGTAATTCCTTCTGCACTTTCCTTCAGCCTTTGGAGTGTGACAGGGAGAGGCTCCATTTGTATTGAGTGACTTTCATAGTCATTGCGCAGCCGGGAAAGGGTCCTTTTAGCCAAGAGACTATCTGAGCGCTCTGTGTTTGCAAACATTTCTAGCTTAAATTTCATAATATTTTGTTTTCTTATTTTTATTTTTACAATCACATGAATAAATGCAAGCATTAGTATTTTTCCACTTATGATTCTGAAAAGATTTCTGTGTAATAAAGGCCCAGTCATCAAAGAATACATGCTTTGGAAAAATTAAGCGAATGTAGCTATGGTGGGATTCTGGAAGGTGTGAATGGAGAAGGGATGGGGACAGTGATGGAGACACAAGTGCTGGCCTGGGGGAAAGAGATCTGGGCTCAACCCTCAGCTTTGCTTTGATCACTTACCTGAAGCAAGCTCTTTCCCTCTGAGCCTCTGCACACCCTGCGCCCCCCACTACAACTGACTTGCTTCCCTCCCTCAGCTGACCTTCCCTTCCTCAGATCCCCTACCCCACTGCTTCCCTCTCTCTGGAAAATGCCATTCCACTCCTCTCTCTCTGGGAGACACGCCACCATTCAGTGCCCTGTTCAGAAGCCAAAACCCCAGGAGGGTTTTGGGGGGTGCCAATTATACTGTCTTAGATGTCCTCCTTGCAGCCACCCAAATGTTCACAATCAGTTGTCTTCCTGCCCTATCACAGCCTCCTGTAGACCAAGCCAGCCTATAGCCTTATTTTTTTCTGATTCATCCCGTAGAGGGCCAGGCACCAAGTCTGTATTCATGGTATATTAAACTTGTATGAAACTGATAGAAATAATAGTGTGTGAACAGTAGTTAGCCTGATTTGTGTAACTGTGATCGATGGTAAGCTCTTTGAGAGGAAGGACTTTTTTGTCTCACTCATGTGAGCATCCCCAGAGCTTAGATCAGAGCCTCACACACAGTAGGTGCTTAGCAAA
>NW_004955597.1:639519-640441 GCF_000276665.1 Chinchilla lanigera
ATGCTCTTAAACTATTCAAAACAAAAGAAATAGAAAAGATATGCCAAAAAATTAGCAATATTAGTATTTCTATCTGTTTGCTATTCCATCTGACAAACACTTAAATTTAAATATCAAATTAAATCATAGGTGCTCTTGAACCAATTGAGATGTTAAAACATCAGCAAAATGGCAAAGAGAAATCAGGAGCTCACATGCAGAAATACCCAACAGAGCTGGATGCTAACCCTCAGCTAGAAATGGCACCTCGCCCCACCAGCGGGTAACAGAGCGCTGGTGACAGGACACTCCTTTCGCTCACAAATTTTTATGTTGCTGAAGTTTTGCATTTGCTGCCCTGTTTTCAAAGTGTGCTCTACCATTCATGCAGCAGATTAAAATCTTGACACTGAGATTAAACAGACATGTAGCTAAGCGCACAAATATGACGTGTAAAGCTCAGAGAATTTCACATATGTGCTCACCCCTATGATTCACTCAGAGTCAGACATAAAAACCTTATAGCACCCAGAAACCCCCTTGTGGCCCCTCTACATAGCCCCCCAAAGTAGTCATTATTTGCATTTAGATCACCATAGATTACTATTGTCTCTTCCTGAACTTTGGAGAATGCGATTTCAGTCATATTTATTGAATTTTTGCATTTAAAATGGGTTGGTCTTTTTCCTCTGGAGGTGGGGATATGATAAGCCAGGCTGTCCACAGTAATCATTAGCCCAGCATTTTGGGATATGGGGCCTCAGGGCCTGGCCCAGGCCCTTGCTCAGCCAGGGACGTATCTCCCCGCTCAGCATACAGCCCACCCTGTCCTGCCCCCACCCCACAGGGCTTCGGCGACCCGGCTGGGGAGCACTGGCTGGGCAACGAGGCGGTGCACCAGCTCACCAGCGCCACTAGGTACTCTCTGCGTGTGGAGATGGAA
>NW_004955597.1:666495-667507 GCF_000276665.1 Chinchilla lanigera
TGGTGCCAGGACCTCTCCCTAAAGTCCTGGTGCCTGTCTGGAAATCAGGCCAGCAGCAGGGTGCTCTCTGCACTTAGCTATTTCCCTGCCTGAGGACTCTGTGTGTGTGTGTGTGTGTGTGTGTGTGCCTGTGTATGATGGAGGAGAATCAACACTGTGTGGGGAGGTGACTTTCACCACAGGGGAGGAAAGCTCATCTTCCAGTGACTCAGTTTCCCAAGCTGGGGCTGGTCTTGCGTCAAAGTTTGCATGCCCACTTCACAGGACTTGAGACCTATGTCTCCGCACAGGAAGACCATGTAAGGCTGGGCCTAGTTGGCTTGGTGTGAGGCTTGGTTCCGTCACTTGCGTGCTGTGTGATCTCAGATGAGATACTTCATCTCTCTGTGCTGCAGTTTGTTTATGTACCACAATGGACTGGTCCTTATAAGAAGAATTTCCTGGGCTTCTGTTAGAATAAAATGGGGCAGCCTGGGTACAGTTCATGGCATGGAAAAGGCTGATGGCTGCAGGATGGTCTCATACCCTGCCATAGGGCTGCCAGGATCGCTCTTACATTTTTCAAATTTTTATATTTTATTTAAAAAATTCTTTAGGAGGCCCTTAAGGACATAAAGTTGTTGGCATCTTCTTTTTGTGGTTTAAGTTTTTTGTAGACAGTGTCTCACTATATTGAACTCCTCTGTTCAAGTGGAATTCCTGCCTCAGCCTCCGTGTAGCTGGTACTGCAGGTGTGTACCACTGCACCTGACCCATTCCTGTAGTGTGATAGGTGCCGAGGTCCACTCAGTGGGGGTGGGTAGGCATGGGGTGCTGGGCCATCACCGCGAGGACACAGGCCAGCCACATTTCTCTTGGATCTGTCCTCAGGGGAGACTTGGCCAGAGGAGAGATTTCCCACTTGCAGACACTGCTCGGTTCCTGTGCTTCCCTTGCAGAGAGTACTGCCTGCTAGAAAAAGGCCAGGAAGGACCAGGGCCCATGGAAGGACAGGAAACTGTAGTGCAGGCCC
>NW_004955598.1:0-1434 GCF_000276665.1 Chinchilla lanigera
CGCCAGAGAAGTTGCCCGTGCAGCCCGCCTCTCCAGGTCCATAAGTAGCACAGGCGGAAGGACTCACTTCCTTTTGCGGAACTCAGCAAGTGAGAGGCTGTGTCCACCGCTGCCAGCTCTGTGAAAGGCCGCGAAGGGACCCAGGCTCCGGCCGAGTCAGGTAAGGACCTCCACTGAGAGGGAGGACACCCCGCTTCCGAAGCGGCTGTGCAGCCCGGCCTCACAGAGTCTCGCCTTTGTTCCGGGGCAGAGAGGTGCCCAAGCGTACAGCTTGGCTGAGGTGGGCTTGTATTTTCACTCTGGGGCCTTCGGGCAGTGGGGATGAACGGCACTGGATGTTCTCCTGAAGGAGAGGGAGAAGGGGCCAAGGATACCGGCAAGGACCGTGTATCTGAGGCCCCGGGAGACCATTTGGGTGCCTGAGCCATGCGCTCAAAATGGACGGCAGGCCATGAGCACGGTCTCATGTGCGCGGGGGGAGCGGAGGGCCCTGCAGAGGGGGGAGGGACCGGGTCCTCATAGGAGGGCTGTTCACGTGTGCACGATACCCACGGGAGAACACCAAGTCAGGGCGCAGGTGTCACGGATGCCACAGGATTGACCGGGCACCGCTTGTCCCTCTCCCATTACTAGCGGACGCCATCGAGAATAGCAGGCTATTTTCGTGTTTTTTTTTTTTTCTTTTAATTTTAAAGGGGAAAAAAAAAGTTACATAAAAAGAGGAAAAAAAGCCCTCAGAAGAATAAAAATGATATATCATTTCAAAACAAGATGGCAGGGCTGGGCATAAAGGTCAACGCCAGGGGCGCCTGCCTGGCAAGTGCAGGGTCGTGTCGATTTCTGGTGCCAAAAAACAAAAAAACACAAAAACAAATAAATGAAAACAAGATGGTAGGAAATGAACAATGGTTGTGGTTTACATACTCTGACAGTGTTTTCAAAGCAAGATGGTAGGGCTGGGGATATAGCTCAGCACCAGAAGTGCCTGCCTGACAAGTGCAAGGTCCTGAGTTCGATTCCTGGTACCAAAACACAAACAACACACAATCAAACAAATGAAAACAAGATGGTAGGAAATGAACAATGATTGTTGTTCACATACTCTGAAAAGAGGGTAACAGGGATGTGAAGGTCTCAGTCTGAGGGGAGAGGCTTCAAGTCAGCAAAGGGGAGCTCCCCAGCTACATAGGAGTTATGGTAAGGATCCTCTGTGAGGATTGAGGACACACATGTCCTGAAGCAAACGTGGAATAGGGAATAGGGATGTGCCTACCAACAATGCCCTCCATTGTGTGGGGTAGGGTTTGGTGCTAATAGTAATGAGGGACTTCGTCTAAGCGGGAAGGCTTTAGGTGCACAGTAGGAATATTTCTGCATATTCCTAGAAGTTAAAGTGAGTACTAGGAGATCTGAGGTAAAAAGCAATCAGGAAGT